>NC_142811.1:25507931-25590118 GCF_049724085.1 Artemia sp. Qi Xiang Cuo
TACTATTTGAAAGATAAAAATGGCTTTAAACGATTGTTTTGCCTGTTATTTCAAGCAACTTTTTGGTCCTATGTCTATTTTAAATTCTTGGTCAACCTTCTTAAGGCCAGAGGCGGGTGTGCCTTGTTTCTTTCTTTTTTAAATATCTTGATCAGCATGCCTAAGACTCTAGGCAGGCATGCCAGTCCACAACATACCGGTCAGACAGTAGCCCGACACCTGAGCTAACGCGAGTAAACACTTTCTGAAATTGCATAACGGTTTTTGTTATATCCGAAAACGTCTTTGATTTCAGAAGCTTTATGACCTTTTAGAAGACCCGCGCGTGCCGACCATGAATCAAACTCCCCCGTGTCTTCTTTCCCCTGCAGACGTTACTTGGACTATCTGTCTTGGCTTTTCTCTGTCTACAATTAAACAGCCCAGTCTTGATGCAACCTATTGCCCAAAATACTTGATAAATTCAAGTCAACTTGATAATTCAAGTCAAACTTGTTCACGTACGCGCGCGTACGTAGGCTAACCTAGCCTAACCTAACTTAACCAAACCTAACTTAATATAACCTAACCTAACCTAATCATACACCTAACTTTTCGCATGTCTCTCACTTAACCTAAGCTAACCTAAGTGAAGCGTACTTAGGCTAACCTAACCGAGTCTAATCTAACCTAGCTTAATCTAGTCTAACCTAACCAGACTCACCGTAAAAGGTTAGGTTAACTAATCTTGAGCACTCATGATAAGCGCCTGTGCTTACATGTGTATACATGTGTTTACATGTGACAAGGTAAACTACAACCAAACACAAGTGAAATATTCCAGCTCTTGCATTTCAACAAAATGAATTCAAAATGAACTTTGAAAAATCAAGACGATGTAAATGTGACAAGGTAAACCAAAACCACACACTACTTACATATTCCAACTCTTGCATTACTACGACAGAAATTAACAATGAACTTTGAAAAATCTGAAATATGTAACTGTGACATGGTAAACGACAACCAAACACTACTGAAATAGTTCAACTCTTGCATTTCAACTATAGAAATTAAAAATTAATTTTAAAAATAAAGAAAATGTAACTGTGACAAGATAAACCATAACCAAAAACTACTGAAATATTCCATCTCTTTCAATTCAACGAAAGAAATTCAAAATTAAAATTTAAATATCAAGAAAATATGACTGTGACAAGGTAAACACTAACCAAAAACTATTGAAACATTCCATCTCTTTCATTTCAATGAAAGAAATTCAAATTAACTTTGTAAAATCAACAAAATGTAACTTTGACAAGGTAAAACATAAGCAAACACTACTGAAATATTCCAACTCTTTCTTTTCAAAGAAGTAAAATCAAAATTATCTCTGAAAAATCAAGACAATGTAACTGTGACAGGGTAAAGCATAACCAAACACTACTGAAATAGTCCAACTCGTGCATTTCAACGACAGAAATTCAAAATGAACTTTGAAAAGTCACGAAAAAGTAACTGTGACAAGTTGAACCACCACCAAACACTACTGAAATATTCCAACTGTTTCATTTCAAAGAAAGAAATTCAAAATGAACTTTGAAAAATCAATAAAATGCAATTGTGACAAGGTAAATCACAACCAAACACCTCTGAAATAAACCAACTCTTGCATTTCAACGAAAAAAATTCCAAATGAACTTTGAAAAATCAAGAAAATGTAAATGTGACAAGGTAAACCATAACCATACATTACTGAAATATTCCAACTCTTGCATTTCAACGAAAGAAATTCGAATTGAACTTTGAAAAATCACGAGAATGTAACTGTGACAAGGTAAACCACAACCAGAAACTACTGAAATATTCCAACTCTTGTATTTCAACGAAAGAAATTCAAAAGGAACTTTGAAAAATCAAGAAAATGTAACTGTGACAAGGTAAACCACAACCAAAAACTGCTGAAATATTCCAACTATTTCATTTCAACGAAAGAAATTCAAAAATTAAATTTTAAACATAATGAAAATGTAAATGATACAAGGTAATCCACTACCAAACAATACTGAAATATTCAAACTCTGGCATTTCAACGAATGAAATTCAAAATGAACTTTGAAAAATAAAGAAAATGTAACTGTTAAAATTTAACAACAACCATACACTACTGAAATAAATCAACTCTTGATTTTCAACGAAATAAATTAAAAATAAGAATTGAAAAATAAAGATAATGAACATGTGAAAAGGTAGAAATCACCCAAACGCAGCTTAAATATTCAAACTGTTCCATATCAAAGCTGTAAATAAAAAATGAACAATGTAAAATCAAGAAAATTTAAATGTTACAATGTATACCATAAGAAAAAACTTCTGAAATAATCAAACTCTTGCATTTCAACTAAAGAAATTAAGAATGAACTTTGATAAATTACGAAAATGTAACTGTGACAAGGTAAGCCACAACCAAACACTTCTGAAATATTCCAACTCTTGCATTTCAACAAATGAATTTAAAATTTTCTAAAAGATAAAACGAAAATGTTTATGTTCAAATTAGTAACATATGTTCAAACTAATGATAGTTTCATACTAAATCATGAATGTTTATGTACATCGACATTAGATTTTAAAAATAAAGAATATAAATTAATTTCAATTTAAACCACAACCAAACGCTACTTACAAAGTACAACACTTGCATTTAAAATAAAGAAATTCAAAATGAACTATGAAAAATAAAGAAAATTTAACTGTTACAATGTAAACCACAACCAAACACTTCTTAAATATTCCAACTCTTGCATTTGAACGAAATAAATTCGAAATGAACTTTGAAAAATCAAGAAAATGTAACTTTGAGAAGGTAAACCACAGCCAAAAGCTACTGAAATATTCCAACTCTTGCATTTCAACGAAAGAAATTCAAATTAACATTGAAAAATCAATAAAATGCAACTTTGACAAGTTAAAACACAAGCAAACACGACTGAAATATTCAAACTCTTGCTTTTCAACGAAAGAAATTCAAAATGAGCTTTGAAAAATCAAGAAAATGTAACTGTGACAAGGTAAACCACAACCAAACACTACTGAAATATTCAAACTCTTGCATTTCAACGAAAGAAATTCAAAATGAACTTTGAAAGATCAAGAAAATGTAACTTTGACAAGGTAAACCACAAACACACACTACTGAAATATTACAACTCTTGCATTTATCCTAAAGAAATTCAAAATGAACTTTTAAAAATCAAGAAAATGTAACTGTGACAAGTTAAACCACAACTAAACTCTACTGAAATATTCCAACTCTTGCATGTCAACGAAAAAAATTCAAAATGAACTTTGAAAATTCAAGGAAATGTAACTTTGATAAAGTAAACCAATATTAAATACTACTGAAATTTTCCAAGTCCTGCATTTCAATTAAAGAAATTCAAAATGAGCTTTGAAAAATCAATAAAATATAACTTTGAAAAGGTAAACCACAACAAAACACTGCTGAAATATTTCAACTCTTGCATATCAACGAAAGAAATTCAAAATGAACTTTGAAAGATCAAGAAAATGTAACTGTGACAAGGTAAACCACAACCAAACACTACTAAAATATTCCAACTCTTGCATTTCAGTGAATGAAATTCAGAATGAACTTTGAAAAATCAAGAAAATGTAACTGTGACACGGTAAACCACAACCAAACACTTCTGAAATATTCCAACTCTTGCATTTCAACGAAATAAATTCAAAATGAACTTTGAAAAATCATGAGTATTTAACTTTGACATGTTAAACCACGTACAAACACAACTTAAATATTACAACTCTTGCATTTCAAAGAAAGAAATACAAAAAGAACGTTTTAAAATCATGAAAATGAAACTTTGAAAATTTATACCATAACCATACACTACTGAAATATTCCAACTCTTGCATTTTAATGAAAGAAATTCAAAATAATCTTTTAAAAATCAAGAGAATTTAACTTTGAAAGGGTGAACCGTGGGAATACACTACTGAAATTTTCCAAGTCTTGCTTTTCAAGGTAAGAGATTCAAAATGAACTAACTAATATCAATACACATTAAATGTGACACGGAACACAACATCAAAACACTACTGATATATTCCAAATCTTGCATTTCAATGAAAGAAATTCAAAATAAACTGTGAAAAATCATGAAAATGTAACTGTTACACGGTCAACAACAACCAAACACTACTTAAATATTACAAATATTGCATTTCAACGAAAAAAAATTCAAAATGAAATTTGAAAAAAAAAGAAAATGTAACTGTGACATTGTTCAAGAAAACGTAACTTTTAAAATGTAAAACACAACCAAACAATACTTAAATATTAAAAATAAATAATATCAACTAAATAAATTAATATTGAAAATTTAAATATAAATAAAATGTATAAGAGAAAATTTAAAAAAAAAAACATAAAATATTACAACTAAAATATAAATAATAACCTATATATTAATTAAAAATGTAAATTGAAAAAAAAATAAAATTTAACTGTGACAAGGTATACCAAAACCACACACTACTGAAATATTCCAACTCTTGCATTTCAATGAAAGAAATTCAAAATGAGTTTTGAAAAATCAAGAAAATGTAACTGTGACAAGGTAAAACACGACAACACACTACTTAAATAGTAAAAATATTGAATTTAAAATAAAGAAATTAAAAATTAGCTTTTAAATATAAATATAATTTTTATTTTAAAATTTGAAAAAAAAAAAAAAACTAGTGAAATATTCCAAATCTTTAATTTAAACTAAATAAAATCAAAATGAACTTTGAAAAATCAAGAAAATGTAACTGTGACAATGTAAACCACTACAAAACACTACTGAAATATTCCAACTCTTGCATTTCAACGACAGAAATTCAAAATTAACTTTGAAAAATCAAGAAAATGTAACTGTGACAAGGTAGACCACAACCAAACACTACTGAAATATTCCAACTCTTGCATTTCAACGAAAGAAATTAAAAATGAACTATGTAAAAACATGAAGAAGGATCATAGACATTTTAAAACATTATAAAACTCTATTGAAATATTAAAACTATTGATTTTCAACGATTGAAATTCAAAAAGAGCTTTGAAAAATCATGAAAATGTAACTGCGACAAGTTAGTCCACAACCAAAAATTACTTAAATATAACAACTCTTTAATTTCTACGATCGAACTACTAAATGAACATTGAAAAATCTAGAAAATGTTACTGTTACAAGGTAAAACACAACCAAACACTACTGAAATATTCCAACTCTTGCATTTCAAAGTAAGAAATTCAAAATAAACTTTGAAAAATCATGAAAATGTAACTGTGACATGGTAAACCACAAACAAACACTAGTGAAATATTCCAACTCTTGAATTTGACCGAAAGAAATTCAAAATGAACTTTGAAAAATAGAGAAAATTTAACTGTGACATGGTTTAAGATAACGAAACTGTGACAATGTAAACCACAAACAAACACTACTGAAATATTCAAAATCTTGCATTTCAACGAAAGAAATTCAAAATGAACTTTGAAAAATCAAGAAAATGTAACTGTGACAATGTAAACCACAACCACACACTATTGAAATATTCCAACTCTTTCATTTCAACGAAAGAAATTCAAAATGAACATTGAAAAATCAAGAAAATATAACTGTGACAAGGTATACCATACCCATACACTACTGCAATATTCCAACTCTTTCATTTCAACGAAAGAAATTCAAAATGAAATTTGAAAAATAAAGAAAATGTAAATGTGACAAGGTAAACCACAACCAAACACTACTTAAATATTCCAACTCTTTAATTTCAATGAAATAAATTCAATTTGAAATTTGAAAAAAATGTATGAATTAAATGAGAAAATGAAAACCTAGCCAAAAAAATCCTTAAATATTCAAACTCTTGATATTCAACGAAGGAAATTCAAAATGAACTTTGAAAAATCAGGAAAATGTAACTGTGACAAGGTAAACCACAACCAAAAACTACTGAAATAGTCCAACTCATGCATTTCAACTAAAGAAATTCAAAATTAACTTTTAAAAATCAATAGAATGTAACTGTGACAAGGTAAACCACAACAAAACACTACTTAAATATACCAATTCTTGAATTTCAATGAAAAAAATTAAAAATGAAATTTGAAAAATCAGGAAAATGTAACTGTGACAAGGTGAACCACTACGAAACACAATAAATCCCTCAGGTCTAAAGATTAATGAAGCCATGTTTGTTTCTTAATTCCCCCCTTCGTGAATCAATAATTTCCATAACGATTATGTAAATCAAATTCTCAGGTTAGGCTAACCAAACAACAGTGATGCCATGTTTGTTTCTTAATTCCCCCCTTCGTGAATCAATAATTTCCCCTAGCGATTATGTAAATCCAAGTGAGAAAATTCCTGTTTTTTCATTCTCAGTGAGAAAACCATAAACCAGACATGAATTGCTGTTGACATCCATAAATGTGACAAAGTTCCTGTTTTTCAAATTCTCACTGACAAAAACCATTAAACATCCATAATTTGATGTTGACATCCATGAAAAACATCAAATAAATTGAACAACACACATAACCATCCATGAAAACAGACATAAATGTGAGAAAATTCCTGTTTTTTCATTCTCAGTGAGAAAACCATAAACCACGTGGTAATGTCAGTATT
Source organism: Artemia sp. Qi Xiang Cuo (assembly GCF_049724085.1). Lineage (NCBI taxonomy): Eukaryota > Metazoa > Arthropoda > Branchiopoda > Anostraca > Artemiidae > Artemia > Artemia sp. Qi Xiang Cuo. The sequence continues at coordinate 25,514,618 of NC_142811.1, forward strand.
AAACTAAATTGTAGATGGCAGCAGGGGTGCGTGACACGAGCTTTAGGGTCACTTCTACTTTTCACTCGCTTATGGTCACCTTTATACTGCCTTTTTAAACTATTAAATAAAAAAAACAAGTTTTTTAAACTGAAAGTAAGGAGCGACATCAAACTTAAAACGAACAGAAATTATTCCGTATATGAAAGAGGCTGTCCCTTCCTCAGCGCCTCGCTCTTTACGCTAAAGTTTTTTATTGTTTAACAAAAATAGAGTTGTGAGAAAGTCAAACTTTAGCGTAAAGAGCACAGATTATAGAATTATCCAGTATGTTTATCGCAGATCATTTCTGGTCTTCGTTATAGGTGCGAACAAAAAGCTCCTCCCACTTATTTCTGCATTAGCGGGTTAGTCTGTTTCCGTCAATCAATGAGAAATGGTTACAAAGTGCATTATTCGTAATAGCACTTACGAATAATAGCACTTAATAGCATTATTACGTAATTATTTAATTTCTGATCGGTTTTTAGTTAATGCAGCTTTTATTTTGGCTCACCGTCATTGAATAAGTAAACAAAATTTGCATAAAAATTTTAGTTTTCTTTTGCTAAATGGCTGTCTCTAAATTTGGTTCTGACGTAATTTACAAATTAACTTACGTAACAAACTTCTATATTCGTATATTTTTCTTCTGGCAGAAATTAAAAAGTTGCAGATTTTTGCAGATATGAGCTTGAAACCTATGTAATAGGGTTTTCTGATAGGCTGAATCTGACGGTGTGATTTTCATTAGAATTCTCTCACTTGTAGGGGATGTTTCCCCTCTCTTTAAAAAATCAGGTAAATTTTCTCAGGCTCATAGCCTTTGATGAGTAATACTAAACTTAATAAAATTTATATACTCGTATTTAAAATCAGCATTATAAGCCCATTCTTTTGATACATTTATTGACATCAAAATTCCGTTTTTAAAGTTTCGATTACTATTGAGCGGTATCGCTTGTTTTTTTTTTATTGGTTTCTTTTATTACGTATGTGTTACGTATGTGTTTCGTATTACGTATATGAGGGGGTTCTCCCCTTAGTCAATACCACGCTCTTTGCGTTAAAAGTTAAAATTTTGTTTAATTCACACGCCCCTGAATCACAAAGGCCGTTTAATTAGAATAGAAAGCTCTTTTAAAAGCACTAAAAAAAACTCTAGCGTAAAGAGCGAGGTATTGACTTGGGGGCGAACCCCCTCATATACGTAATAATTTCTGTTCGTTTGAAGTTCTAATGTTGCTTCTTACTTTCAGTTGAAAAAAAACTTGTTTTTTTAAATTTAATTTCTAATCGTTTTTTAAATAATGCTTGGAAATCCGGCGCCCCCTTCATAAAAATGTCCCTTACCCCAAAGAAACATCCCCCACGGACAGATTCTCCCGAGTAACCCCCTCCTCCAGCCTCCCCCACCAGAAAAAAATTCCTTCCTGGAAATGTCTGTATACTTCCCAATAACCAATACAATATGTAAGCAATGGGCAAAGTTCATAACTTGCAGCCCTTCCCCTGGGAACTAAAAGACATCTATTAGATTTTCGACTATGCTGAACAAAATGGCTATCTTAAAATTTTCATCGGGTGACTTTGGAAAAAATGAGCGTGGGAGGGGGCCTAGTTGCCCTCCATTTTTGGTCGCTTAAAAAGGGCACTAGAACTTTTAATTTCCGTTCCAATGAGCCCTCCTACGATATTCTAGGACCACTGTGTCAATACGATTACCCCTGGGGGAAAAAAAAACAACAAACAAATAAAAACGCATCCGTGATCTTTCTTCTGGCAAAAAATGGAAATTTCACATTTTTGTAACGAACTTCTATATTCTTATATTTTCAATACGTATATTAGAGGGTTCGCCCCCTAGTCAATACCTTGCTCTTTAAGCAAAAGTTAGAATTTTGTTCTAATTCTTTAAAAATGACCCCTTAACCACAAATGCCGTTAATTAGAATAAATAGCTTTTATGAAAGTACTAAATAATCTTTGGCTTAAAGAGCGAGGTATTGACTAGGAGGTGAACCCAATCATATACGTAATGTTTTCTGTCGTTTTAAGTTTTGATGTTGCTCCTTACTTTCAGTTGAAAAACTTTTATATATATAATTTCTGATCTTTTTTTAAATAATGCTGGGAAATCCGGTGCCCCCTTCGTAACAATGTCCCTTCCCCCATGAAAGCTTTCTTCATGGAAATATCCTCCCACATAACCCCCGACCCACTCCCCCCACCCCCCCCACTAGCAGAAAAAAATCCCCCCTGAAAACGTCCGTATGTTTCCCAATAACCAATACTATATGTTAACATTGGGATACCTCTCAGCCCTCCCCCCGGCGACTTCAGGGGATTAAGTCATCATAAAAGACATAGTTATCATATTTTTGACCCTGCTGAACAAAATGGCTATCTCAAAATTTTGATCGGGTGACTTCGAGAAAAAAATGAGCGTGGGAGGGGGTCTAGTTGCCCACCATTTTTTATGGTCCCTTAAAAAGGGCACTAGAACTTTTAATTTCAGTTCAAATGAGCCCTTCCACTATATTATATGACCAATGGTTCGATACTATCACCCATGGGAAAAAAAAAACAAACCAAAAAAACAAATAAACACGCATCCGTGATCTTTCTTCTGGGAAAAAATGCAAAATTTCAGATTTTTGTAGATAGGAGCTTGAAACCTCTGAATTAGGGTTCTCTGATACGCTGAATATGATAGTGTGATTTTCATTAAGGTTCTATAGCTTTTAGGGGGTCTTTCCCCCTTTTTTCGAAAATCATCCAAATTTTCTCAGGCGCGTAACTTTTGATAAGTAGGACTAAACTTGATGAAACTTGAATATTTGAAATTAGCATTAAAATCTGATTCTTTTGATGTATCTATTTATATCAGAATTCCGTTTTCTACAGTTTCGGCTACCATTGAGCCGGGTCGCTCCTTACTTACAGTTCGTAAGTCCTCCTTACTTACAGTTCCACGAACTGTTTGATCACAGTATTGTCTATCGCTAGGCTGATTAGATGAATGATTAGGTGAGTATTTATCAACAAGAGCTTTCAGATTTGTTCTTTCCTGAATCGGCTGCCAAGTTCCTTCACTAATCTACTCTTCCTTATTTCGTTTCTTATATCCAAGAACTTCAACTGCAGCATCTTTTAGGCGTGGAATCAGAATCTGAATTCAGGATTTTACCATCAGTCAAATTTTTTGTCAATTTTTTTTTCTTAAGCTGTATTTTTCTGCAGAGTTTGCAAGAGTCTAAAAAAAATTCTAAGGGGAGTTCTATCTTACGCTTTTTCACATTAATTCAATATATCAAAGCATAATTTTTATATCACCTTTTTTTTTTCGTTCAAAAAGTTTTTCATTCAATTTTAAACGTTTCAACTCCCCAAAAGGAGATCAAAATCTATTAGGGGAAAATCATAGACGATAAAACATTCTGACTAAATTATGCGGTTCAACATCAAGAACAAAGGAGGGGCAAAGAAAAATATTTATCCGAATTTATGACTTCATGAATCGATTTAACCTAGTGCTTTAGCCTGACGTTCTCATAGCCCTGTACACGTGCAACTTTAAAGCTAAACGGGAAATACCTATATGGGGTTTTCCATGTCACCGTCCCAGAAAACAGTTTCTTGGCTCTCTTTCGGGCCCCATTTTGCCTGGCACATCTTTTCGTAAATTTTGTTCCCCTTGGCCCAATGACTTACAGCTGAAAGTTTCAAACTGATCAAGGACAACAAGTTTTTTGACACTTTTCTGGGCACCCCCAACAAACTGTGCGGTTCCCTTAGACAAACACGATTTGACCAACAATCCTTTAAGTTTCACACCAACCGGGAAAAAGTTGTTTGGCACTTTTTGGGCAACAATTGCTTGGGGGGTGCCCCCAAGTTTAAGTTTTTTCTTTTAAATTAAGACCCAGGTAGCCAATGAAGGTACAGTTTTAATTTTCAATATATTCAGAAAATAAGGTTTGTTGACCCTCCTTTGGGTCCAATTTTCAGAGAAACCAATGTTTTTTGCTGTTCGTTTTCGGGATTTTGGGCGCATTTGGCCCAGTGAGTTTCAAGTATAAGTCTCAAGTCAATAGAAAAAAGTTGCAACTCATTTTTTAAGGGCCTTACGCTACCTATCAGAATGCTCTTTTTTCCAATTAGAGGACCCTTGTCCCAAAGAACTTATGGATGTAAGTTTTAGATTCTTGAAGTTGTTTGGTCCTTTTTCAGGGGAACGATTTTCCCCCCTGTTTTTCTTGTGCATTCGGGTCCACTTTCACATAACTAAATGTAATCTTCTAATCTTTCTAATCTAATCTAAGTTTTCATCTAATTGTAAAAATGGCCCATGGCCCAAAATTATTTTTTTAGCCTTCCCCCAAGGACTTGTGGTTGCAATTTTCTAACTGATCAAGAAAAAAGGGTTTTGAGCTAGTTTTCGTTCCCTTGTCACCCTCCTCCTTCAGATTAAAATATATAATTTCCAAGTTTCAAGCCAATTGGAAAAAAAAGTTTGTTTGACCGTTTTTGGGGCGCAATCTTGAAGAGGCACATACCCTCAAATTGAAAATTTTCTTGTAAAAAGCCCTTTTCAGGCCGACCATTTTTTTCAATTTGATTTTGCAAATTGGGGTCACCTTTACCCAAGAATTTTTAGATATAAGTTCCAACATTACCAGGACTAGCAAGCTGCCACACCATCGTAGAGAATTGTTCAATGGCTCGTTTAAAAACTATTGCTCATATCCATGTGCTTTTTACAAATTCTAGCATCTGTAAGAGCCATTTAGCAACAAAAATGGAATTATTGGCGTCATTCATACCTTTTCTTTATTTTTGTACGAGTCGAACATATTTTTTTGGAGGGGGTCCAACTGAGCACCACGCCCCCCCCCCCCTGGATACTTCCTTGTGAGAAGCCATGCTCAGAGATTAGCCATGCCCTGCGTAGTGCGGAGGCTATAACCGTACCTCTCCGGAGGGTTTGTATCCCTTCAGAAGTACCTAGGTAGTCCTTGTACCCCAATCTTATAGCTGCGTGTCACTCATCTAAGTTCTGGTTCAGCTTATGGAGTGATTGTAAAAGACCACGTTCCGGTCCTGTATATTATTCTATGGTGTTCACAAAGCGCAGGTTCTCCAAAGTATTGACTAAGCACAAGGCCACGGCAGTTGATAGTTTTTCTGGGAAACTCAAGGATTATTCTAATGAAATTAAGAAGTTTTTAATAAAAAGAAAGCGGTTTTATTTTTTAATAAAAAGAAAGTGGATGGAATATTTTACTACTGAATTTTCACCGCCCGTTTCTCTGCTAGAGGAAAATTTTTTGGCTCAATTAAATGAAGTTCTTTGTGAAAATTTTCGTGAGCTAGGTTTTACTGTAACTGCCTCAAATATCCGTTATTATATAAAGAAAATTAAAAAGAAACCATCTCGCAGGATTAATAAGCTATACGGCCTGCACCTAGTGTAGGGTACTGACTTTTTAGTTCGCCATCTAAAGCTGATATGTCAAATGATTTTTAATTGTGGAGGATTTTAATTGTGGCAAGTCTAGGTATAAGTGGACAATTCTAGGAAGGATATATGATACGTTTGCTGTGCCCCATTTATTAGCATTAGCACCCTTCTGGAAACTGTTTAGTTAAACTGAGAAAATAACTATCCGCCGACTGTATTTCAGTAATGCAAAGTTTCTATTAGGTATCTTTTGATGGAAAGCAACCGACGACTCGTGTCTAGTCTAGTATTGGTGTAGCGCAACTCTTCTTTGTTACTGAAGAACGTACGTTTAAGGAGCAAAACTTACATCACTTTTTCCCCAGGGGTGGTCAATCGTTTTCATGGTGCATGCAAAATTACACTAAATGATAAATGATTCCGAACAGCTAAGGAAAAAATCTCTGAACAAGGAGCAGCAAAAATCACATTGAATTGCTTATGAAAATGTTACACAACAAAATCTGCAGATAGAACACAAAGCAAAATTACAATTGAGTGAAGGAGAGCGCTAATTTAGCGTGGATGAACAGGAAGGAGGAATTGAATTCACGCCACAATTACTTAATTAAATCAAAATTGCTAATTTACCACCCTAGGATGAAGAAATGTGTTAACATCTGCAAAGATAAACAGGAAGGAGAAAATGAATTCACGCCTGAATTTCTTAAACACTCTGGAATGGAATGAAGTCATACGATAATTATGCTATTGCATAATTTTGTTATTTCTGGAATTACACTGGAATAATGAAAGTGTTATTTTAGTGTCTGTGAAGGACAGACGGGCAACAAGAATTGAATTCAATCAAGAATTTCTCAATTCAACTCAAATTTCTGATTTGCCGACCCGAAGATAAAGAATAAAACGATAATCAGAGGAATTAAATTCACGCCAAAACTTCCTAATTCTATTGGAGTTGATGCTTTAACACATCATGACTTAAAGCTCAAGAATAAGGTGATGATTACAATTATGCATAGCTAGAGAATCAGATATATGCAAACCTGCCAAGTGACAGGGCGTAGGCGAAGCCCAGGCTCCTTGTTCTATATATATATATATATATATATATATATATATATATATATATATATATATATATATATAAATATAAGCAATTATTTCTCGTTTAAAGTTACAAGCTAAGCACATTGACCACCATAAAGAAACAGAGAACATTTCAAGGAGATTCCTAATTTTTTAAGACTAGAACAAACATCGGTACTTTTTGAGAGTGATGACACTAAGTTTCTTTTCAGCTTGGTTTTTTATATTTTGTTTTTGAGTTATAAGACTATTCTAATTGAATTCGTTTTTTTTTTATGCTAAGTTTTTTTATGACTTGTATGAGAAGGACATTTTGCATTCGATTCGGTGTTTTCAAAACCTGTGTAAATGCCCTACTTTAAATCTAGATGCATGGTCGTTTGAATAACTAACTTTCTTATTTTAATTTAGGCTACGTTTTTTTTTTTATATCATATGAAGGACGTCTTTTACCAGTTATTAATAGCATCCGTCTAAAAGTAGCTGCATTGATCATCACTGTTATTAATGAAACATGATATCTTACAGTTATTTTAATATTGACGAAGACATGTTTTGCAAAGCTCATTAAATAGCTGTATATAGTTTGAAATTTTGTATATTAATATATTCATCTAAAAATCTGTTTTTTTTGTGTTGATTCTAACTATTAATATTCAGTTTAAAGTAATCGGTTTAAAGGTATTAGCCTAAGAAAATTGGAAAAATTGAAGTACAAGGGGGGAAGCATTCCCACAAAGGGGAGTAAGAATAATGAATATTGCACACTATAGAATTCAGCGTATCAGAGTACTCCGAAGCAGATGTTTCATGGTCATATCTACAAAAATGTGAAATTTTGCATTGACTCGAGGTAGGCGATCACAGATACGTAGGCTACTTGTTTTTTCTTCCAGAGATGACCATATCAAACCCGTTATTGTAGAATCAAATAGTTCGTGGTAACGAACTATAAGTAAGGAGCGACCCTGCTCAATAGTAACCGAAACTCTAAAAAATGGAATTATGATACCAGTAGATACATCAAAAGAATCGGATTTTCATGCTGATTTCAAATATTTAAGTTTCATCAAGTTTAGTGTTACCCATCAAAAGTTACGAGCCTGAAAAAATTTGCCTTATTTTCGAAAAAAGGGGGAAACTCTCCCTAAAAGCTATAGAATCTTAATGAAAATAAAACCATCATATTCAGCGTATCAGAAAATTCTACTGTAGAGGTTTCAAGCTCCTATCTGCAAAAATATGTAATTTTGTATCTTTTGCCTTCAGAAAGATCACGGATGCGTGTTTATTTATCTAATTTTTTTTTTTATTCTTTTTTCCAGGGGTGATCGTATCGATCCAGTGGTCCTAGAATATCGCGAGAGGGCTTATTCGAATGGAAATTAAAAGCTCTAGTGCCTTTTTATTTAGTTAGTAGAAAAGCTCTACTATAGAGGTTTCTAGCTCCTACCTGCAAAAATGTGGAATTTTGCTTGTTTTGCCGGAAGAAAGATCACGGATGCGTGTTTATTTTATTATTTTATTTTTTCAGGGGTGATCGTGTCGATCCGGTGGTCATAATATATCGCGAGAGGGCTCATTCGAACGGAAATTAAAAGTTCTAGTGCCCTTTCTAAGCGACCAAAAAAATTGGAGTGTAACTAGGCCCCCTCCCACGCTCATTTTCTTCCCAAAGTCACCCGATCAAAATTTTGAGATAGTCATTTTGTTCAGCATAGTCAAAAACCTAATAAATATATCTTTGAGGATGACTTAATCCCCCATAGTCCCCGGGAAAAGGGCTCCAAGTTATGAACTTTGCCCATTGTTTACATATAGTATTTGTTATTTGGAAGTATGCAGACGTTTTCAGGAGGGATTTCTTCTGGCAGGGAGGGGGGTCGGAGGAGGAGGCTACGTGGGAGGATTTTTCCATGGAGGATATTGTCATGGGGGAAGGGACATTTCTATGACGATGGCTGCCGGATTTCCCAGCATTATTTAAAAAAAGAAAAAAAAATTAAATAAAAAAACAAGTTTTTTCAACTGAAAGTAAGGAGCAACATTAAAACTTAAAACGAACAGAAACTATTACGTATATGAGGGGTTCTCCCCTAGTCAATACCTCGCTCTAAGCGCTAAAGTTTTTTTAGTAATTTAAAAAAAACCCTCCATTCTAATTAAACGGCCTTTGTGGTTCAGGGGTCATTCTTAAAGAATTGGAACAAAATTGGTACTTTAGCGTAAAGAGCGAGGTATTGACTAGGAGGAGAACACCTCATTTACGTAATAAAAATATACAAATATAGAAGTTCATTACGCAAGATATTTCATAAGTTACGTCAGATAAAAATTTCGGGAAAACCATTTAGACAAAAAAGTAAAATTAATATGCAAATTTGATTTTAATTATTCATGTACGGTAAGCCAAAATCAAAGCTGCATTACTTCAAAAACATTCAGAAATTAAATAAAAAAATAAGTTTTTTTTAACTGAAAGTAAGGAGCGACATTAAAACTTAAAACGAACAGAAATGATTCCGTATATAAAAGGGGCTGTCCCGTCCACAACGCCTCGGTCTTTACGCTAAAGTTTTTTTTTATAAATTTAAAAATAGAGCTGTGACAAAGAGTCAATCTTTAGAGTAAAGAGCGAAGCGTTGAGGAGGGGACAGCCCCTTTCATATACGGAATAATTTCTGTTCGTTTTAAGTTGTAATGTCGCTCCTTACTTTCAGTTAAAAAAACTCGTTTTTCTTTTATTTAATTTCTGATCGTTTTTTTAAATAATGCTGGGAGATCCGGCGGCCATCGTTTTAAAGGTTTTAATTTAATTAAAGGTTTTAATTTTAACCTTTAATTCTGAGAGGCCACAATGCCGTAAAGTTAAGCACTCATTCCTGAATACACATGCGGTTAATGCGAAATAACGGCTAATACAAACATTTATTTTCAAACTTAATTCGACAGAGCTGATTCATCTAAGGCTTCATACATTTATGTACCGAAGGGTATAGATGGGCACCAACCGCTAGGGGGAGGTTCAGTGGATATTTCTGTTGTTAGTGGGGGGAGGTTTATCTGAAGCCCATTTTTTTACCAAAATCATACAGCCTTGGGGGAAAGATCCTTGAGACAAATATAGAAGGAAAGGAAATGTAGAATCTGCCCCCTAGTCTCCCTTCACTCCGATGAATATTGACTGAACTAAGCCAGCAATATGGCTTCTGCGGAGTGGCAACTCATCTCATACCCCAGCACTATTTTAAGTATATAATAATATATTACATTCAAATATTCATCTCTACATAAGAACGAGGGATCGGAAGCATTTTCTACAAAGGAGATTTGTTTGAAGATTTCCTACTGAAAAATGAGAAAATGATGACTCCAAAATTCATTTTTGATATTTCAGATCCCCTTCCCCGAGAAATGTTTAAGGAGTGGTTTTTCAGGAATGGTTAGGATTGTAAAAGCATAGCTGTGCGAATATTAAACTTAGCAGTAAACAACATGGATTAAAGGAGGAAGCGTGGTAACCTGCCTGCCAGTCAAGAGACCACTGGCTCAAACACTTTACTCTAAAAAATATAGGAAAAAAACTTTAAATAAAGAGTGACCCCTGTCAATAGAAATTGAAGCTCGAAAACAAAATTTTGATTACAATACATGCACAATTCGAACCTATTTTTGTCAGCTGATTATAAAAGCTAGATTCATTAACTTTAAGTTTGCTAATGAAAATCTATAAGCACACGACAAACTTATAACCCCCCCCCCCCCAAAAAAAAGCAATCTTGATGAAACTTATACATTGCAATTTAATATGTCTGAAAACCCTTGGGAAACTATCTATAAAATATGAGATTTTCATTTTTCCCGGCAAGTATGGTCACACGTGCGTTTTCTTTTCTGTATTCTGTTGTTTAATTTTCCATGAGGATGATGAGACTGAACCAAGAAATGTGTTGTTTTAGCGTCTGCGAAGATATATACTATATATATCGTTCGCTGGACTGGCAACCATGGGTGTAATAACTAAGGAAAATATATTCTGTCATTTCACTAGTTTTGAATAAGATTTGGATATTTTTTTGGGATATTTTTTGAAACCAGATTTATAATTGTGACTTTCCAAGTAAGTGAATATTTTTTTTTCCAGTTAAGAGGAGCCATATACTAGGAACCAGGTGTGTCTATTGGTGCGCACGCGCTGATTGCGTGATTTTTGGCCGCGCAGCGTTGCCATTCTTGTTTGTGAGTTTGGTTTTCGGGCGAAAAAAAAGGTTAAAATCAGTGTGTGTATATGTTTATGTTTCTTCTGATTTAGTGAAGTCCTGTGGACTGCGTGGATCGCTTGGGATCAAGCAGAAGAGGGGAGAGAACCTGCCGGAAGCGCGGTATTGGTACCTGCCGGTTAATTAGCCTTAAACTGCAGGGAACAGGTGAGCAAGTCTCGACGCTTCCCTTGCTCCCGGTCATCTCTTGCTCCTTAGGTTTCTCTGATGTTTCCATGATGTAAATGGCGGTGAGAGTGCTTTGAAAAAGCTGCCTCTGACTCCTTAGTTTAGCTAGTCCAGTGCTATTTTTATCCGGATTCCTGCTGTAATAGTGAAAGTAACCAAAGACTTGCTGTTCCTGACTTTGCTTAGTGCAATCATCATGCAAATTAAATACGAAAAACCGGCCCTAATGAAGATTCAATCACCGGATTTATCAGTGGCACCATCTACCTTTTGTAACTTGTGGCTATTTGGACTCTTAAAGAAACCACCAGTGCGCACTGAGATAGCTCGCTACTTAGAGCCACCAGAGTGCTCTCTCTTATCCGACTGCTTGAATAAGCGAACCCACCGTGGCAAACGAGGAGGAAAAAGGAAACGCCAAATGAGAATCCCGGTGCATATCTCCCGCAGGAGAAAGACAAAGGACCGGCTGACGAGGACGAGTAACCTTGTCGTAATCCGTTGCGCTCCTTCTCATGATACTCCACCCCTACTTGGTCCCTGGTTTATAGAGAATGTTAACTGCAGGGCTTCGGAACCTACTCCTCCAAATTTGCGTCCGGAGCGATTCTCAGCAAAATACAAACTTCCGAATATGCTAATATGTAACGCTCGATCTTTGAACAATAAAATGGACGAGCTGAAGGTGTTAATTAAGCAAAATAAAGTACCCATTGCAATTATCAGCGAGTGTTGGGTCATTACTGAGGAAACTGCACGGATTAAAGGTTACAGAAACTACCTCAACACTCGACGTGACCGAGGCATTGTCCGTCACGGAGGTGGCGTAGGACTTTATATACGTGACGACCTACCATCAAAACTGTTAAGTGGCCCCTATGATTCGGGCCATGAGATTGTGTGGGTGGAGTGCAGACCGGCGCATCTGTCACGAAGATTCTCCTGCTTAATAGTTGCGTCAGTGTACTATCCAGAAAGCGCTGGGAACAGAAAAGAACTTATTGAGCACATACAAGTGTTCGTCGACAGAATTCGCCACAAGTACACTTCCCCTGCGTTTGTGATTGCTGGCGATTTCAATCAGACCAGTCGTCAGTGGGTCTCAAGTGTTTTGGATATGAAACAAGTAGTGAACATTCCGACTCACCAAAGTGGCAGTACTCTTGACATGATCTTTACGAACTTGGCAGATCTTTATAACGCTCCCCGATCTCTAGGTCCCCTTCAGAACTCTGATCATTTTATAATTTTCTGGGAAGCACAAGCAAGTATCCCACGACCGAAACGAACAAAAACCACAATTCGGCCCATCACAATGTCTTCAATAGCTCAATTCGGTCGCTGGATTGGTACTTACGATTTTGAGGACATTTGTGCAGAGGCCGATATTAATGTCAAAGTCAGCAAACTGAACAGCCTTCTGTTGGAAAAGTTTCATGATTTTTTTCCAATAAAAGTTATTGCGGTTTGTGACACTGACAAACCATGGATCACCCACGAACTCAAGCAGATGATAAAGACTCGCTGTCGTCTCCACAAAGCAGGAGATCAAGCGGCTGCAGCCAGTTTGCGTAACACAATTGTGAAGTTAAACAAACTAGCCCAAAGACAGTATGTAAAAGAGAAAATAACGCCATTACTGCACACTGACCCTCACAAATGGCACTCCTCGGTCAAAACCCTTGCAGGGAAATCAACGCCAAAGGACCTGAGACTACTCAAAGATGACGGCACCCTGACATCAGCTACTGAAGTGAACAATTTTTTCACCGGCATATGCACCACATACCCATCAATCACAAACTCAGAAATTGAGAGTATCATTGTTGACACCGGGACTGATGAGATATGTGAAGTATCTGAATATGCCGTCTTTAAGGAACTTCAGAAACTGAAAGTAAACTGTGCGTCGTACCCTGGTGAACTCCCTGTCAAGTTGTTACGCGAGTTCTCCATCTTTCTCGCAAAGCCACTCAGCTCTATTATTAACCAGTGTTTTCGGGAACAAGTGTTCCCCAGTGTTTGGAAGAGAGCTTATGTGCGCGTCATTCCAAAAGTGAAAAACCCAAAATCTTGCGACCAACTCCGCCCAATTTCGATAGTTCCGAACCTCTCTAAGGTAGCGGAATCATTTATATATCGTAAACTTATGTCACAAATCCAGGGCTCTCTTAATCCATACCAATATGAGTGCTTGAAAGGTAGTAGTACAACTGTTTATCTTGTGCGTCTGTATCACCTTATTGTTGAATGGCTTGACCAAGGAGGCACACTTGTAGATCTCCTCCTAGCCGACTATAGAAAAGCCTTCGACTTGATACGCCATTATACTGCAGTGAGCAATCTGAAGGTTATGGGAGCTTGCAGACATATTCTCTTATAAATAATAGATTTCTTAATTGACCGACTACAGAGTGTATATGGTCTCTACCCGGGTGATACTGATTCGGAATGGTCTGAGCTTACGTGTGGTGCCCCACAAGGCACTAAACCCGCTGCCTTTTTGTTCTTGGCAGTGATCAACTTCGTCCTTGCCGATTTTGACGAAAGGTTCAAATTCGTAGATGACCTTTCCATCCTCTTAAAATACCTCATTGAGAAGTCTCAAACCGTTCCCCAGTTCAGTGAATCATTTATCGACAACTTTAGAGACCAGTGTTCTGAAAACAGCCTCCAAATCAACGTAAACGAAAACCAAAATTCTTCGATTTAACCCTCTCATAAGGGATTTTCAGTGCCCCCTCCTCCATACCAAAGCGTATCGTCGGCAGTTATTCTCGGTGTTACGTTCAGCGTTGTCTGTTCGTTTAGCCTCCACGTCAAAGGGGTAGTGAAAAAAGCGAACTGTGCCATGCATACCCTTTTACTGATGCAAAGATTTGGTTTTTCAGTGCTACAATTGAAAACAGCCTACCTGACATATATTCACCTGATATTAGAGTATACGTGCCCTGTATGGGGTCCACAGGTTCAGAGCACTGCCTATATGAGCGAAGTACTTGAATCAATCCAGAAAAGAGCGGTGAAGGCCATACTGTCTGATCTGTACACCGATTACGAATCAGCACTGTCTCAACTAAATTTGCCGTCACTTCACGACCGCCGTTTTCAACTTATCTGTAAATTTGGCCAGTTTCTTCTGACAAGTGATAAACACAGAAATATATTACCCTCAATGCTCACAAAAAAAGTAACTACAAGATCTAAAGCAACAAAGCTAGCCCAGCCCAAGTGTCGCACTAATCGCTTCAGCAATTCGTTTGTGCCTGTTTATGTTTCTGTCTACAATAAGTGACATGTGTATTAATTTTTTGTGTCTTTGTTTACTTTGTAAATAATAGCGCGATTTAGTCGGGATTTAAACCCTGACTACGAAAGCTTTTATGTTAATAAATGATTCTGATTCTGATTCTGACATCTGTGAAGGATAAACAGGGAAGAAAAATTGAATTCACGTTAAAATTCATTCATCAAATGAAATTGTTGAATTGCCACGATATGATTTAAAATTAAAGAATAACACAACAATTACGATAGCGCCTAATTTGGATATTTCAAGAATTAAGATGGAATTCAGCACGTGTTATTTTAGCATGCATGTGAAGGATAAACAGGAAAGAGGAAATTAAATTCATGCAAGAATTTCTTAATTCAACTGAAAATGCTGATTCTCCACTCTATGAGAAGGATCAGACTGAACCAACGGTAACACATTATCGAAAAGGCTCACTTGAATGAATTAAAAATTTTTAAGTCAATTTTAAATAACAGAATGGATAAAACCGCAGCAAGTGCCTATTTAGTCCATGGAGCACGAATTACGGGGAGGAGTAATTGCCCCCAAGGTGTTGGGAATTCCTCTTTTTTCCTATTTTTATTGAAAAATAACTGAAAAGAATGAACACACCAGATTTAGAAAAATCCTTTGCAAATGTATCTTCATTAAGAAGAATTTAAAAAATCTTTGCCTCCCCCCCCCCCTTCTTTTTTGGGAAATGATACGCCTGATTTTATTCCACAAAACAACAATTTCGGCCGGAAGAGAGTTGAAATTTTTTACGGGCCAAACATTATGCGACAGATTAAATATACAGCCACCTAGTCTCAGAGGCCATACTGGTTCGCCGTTTAACATATTTCCCAGAACATAGCCTACGTGCTCTCCGTAAAAACTGAACGATTTATATGGACCGTTTATGCAATAAAACTAACTTCAACAGAGTATTCCATAGTAGCACACCAGCTATTAGGGCCGAGGTCAGCGGGCGTTTTACTAGGGATGAGGAGACGGTATTTAAGGCTTCAACAGTTCATTTTCAGGTCCATTTTCAACCTTGTCATGATCGATCTATCGATGTCAATTTTTAGTGCTAATTTATCCTACGAACTCTCTTCATTTGTAAAAATACAGGTCTGGATGAATAAAGGATTAAGTAAGATGCACTGGTGTTGAGGGGGTGAAAATTGGATTAAATAAAAATACTTTGGACCGTCTCGGGACTTGCTTAGTTTTTGCACCGAGTCGATCCAGAGTTTAAACTTGGCTTCTTTTTGCTCAAGGGCTTGGGATTCTTGTATTATTCTGGTTTAAAGAACGTGCAATATACCAACCTTTCCGGAAATAAGGTGACGGAGGGGAGTATAGAGAGCTTTTACAAGCCTAATTAGTATCTCCAATCACACATAACTCAATTTGTTGCCTGATTTCAGCTTGAACAAAGTTCTATAATTTAGGCCTTGTCCTTTCGGCTGCAAAGCTTGTATCCCTCCTGGAGAGACTGAAGTTTCTGTAAGAAAACTGAGGATGGGAGGGGGACCGGATGTCTTGTCTTGACTATTGACCCTTAAAAGGCCAAGATAAGTTTCAATTTGTGATCGAATTAGACCATTCTCAAGTTTATAACACAATCGATATGTTCTTCATTTTCAGTGTGTCTATGTGTATTTTCGTTTCTTTCTCGCCGCATTTCCATCCATAGACCCTTTTGGAGGAGGGGGGGGGGTATAGAATGCTCTATTTGCTTTTATTGTTTCAATTTATTATGGATTTGTCGAATAAGTCTATCTATACTGACTGCCTCTGCAAAACGCTACTACTGCGTATATATAATGGCATATAAAACGTCAGTTTTGTTCAAATAAATTTATTCCTGATGGACAGGAGACCTGGACATGAGAATTTTTTAGGAAAATAAGAAGAAAGGGGTAAGGTTGTAATGAAGGGGCAGAAGCTAACGAGGAGATCGAAAAAGTAAAAAAAAAACCTGTAAATAAAGCCTCTTGTGCATGGTCTCTGACATATATTTTCCATGAGAGGGAGCAGGGAAGGGGGTTTACCCCCCTTCCCTGCTTATGTCACCCATATATTATTATCAGCATTAAGACCTGAGTTATATATAACGTAACCCGGGTTTAATTGTCCGACTGTCCAACCTTCCCCACTGTCACAGGGACTTCCTTCCCCACATAGGGACTTATTCATGCATGATCATAAAGTTTTTTTTTAGGGGAAATGGTGTTTCAAGATCCAGTTTCATCCAAACACCAGATAAAGGGCTAACTATGGGAAATGATTCTAGGAGGGGATCGGGATACCTATGTTTGGGAGTCCCCGTGGTACTTTTTGGAGCTGATTGTATATATCAGTGTTGTCAAAGTCTAAAGAAAATAGAAAAGCAAAAATAATAACGGTTAAATGTAAACATCAAAAGGACTTACCAAACTGAGAAACAAGAAATGTGAAGTAAACCAGCGTCAAGGAAATGTTCATACTAAAAACACGCGCCTTACATATCGAAACCAAATGAACATTATAAAACAGGAACATTGTAGAACAGATGCGACTGAAAAATTGACTTTTTTGACAGGGAAATTAACCATATAATTAACGTAGTTTTCACTTTTCATTTAAACTCGGCTAAAACTATGACAAATAAATCAAATAGACGTAATCAGAAATGAGAATCAAACAGCTAGGCAGAAAACATTTACATCATGGCTAATTAGAGTAAAGTAGAGTAATTAAAGTAACTTTTTCAGAGTCGTATAATACAAGTACTACTACTACTACTGTTAGTACTCCTACCAATACAACACTACTACTGCTACTACTACTAATATAATAATACGGCTACTAAGGCTAAGGGTATGAGGGTGAATATTTAAGAGAATATTGAGGGTAAATTTGAACTAAATCAAAACACACTATGTGCACGCAGGTTGTCAAAAGGGCGTATCAGCAATATCTTAGAAACGGCTTGGAGTACGAAGTTGAAACTTACACAGCTTGTTGTAGGAGATGTTGAACTAGTTCTAGGCGAATACACCCCCCCACGGAAAACACCCCCCGGCCCCGCAGAAAATATATCCCGGATAATATCCCCCCCCCGTGGAAAATTAGGCTTTCCAAATTTGAGAATTTTATTTGAGCTTCTTTTTTTTCTGTAGGGTGAAGGAATTTTGGTACTTGTGTATTATGTGCCACTCGCTCAAGTTTAAGCTGTGTAAAGTTCAAGAACACACCTTTTTTTTTAGTTTCTTCGTTACTTTAAAAATAAATTTCAGCTTTAGATTTGCACATTAGGGGAGGGTGTCTGCATGGGGGGTAAGCATAGCGGGTCTGCATGCAAAATGTGTTTGGTACAATTATTCTGCATATTAGATAGATAGACAAATAAGTGTATTTTAAAGCCAAATATACGGCCATGAACACAGTAAAATAACATAAATGAAAGGCATAAATAACATAAACTTTGATCAGCAATCAAACAGTTCGTGGTAAACTGTAAGTAAGGAGCGACCCGACTCAATAGTAACCGAAACTCTAAAAATCGGAATTTTTATACCAGTAGATGCATCAAAAGAATCGGATCTTTATGCTGATTTCAAATATTTCGGGCGATCCAGAGGAAATTTATCGGAAGCTAAAACATTTTCAGGAGGATCAAGAGATCCAACTCTGGCATGAACAGATTCGAAAATCTGAAATCTTGCGCCAGGATTCTAAGATAAAAGTCTTTTAGACTATAATATTATTTTAAGCTGAATTTGCCACAGGAAAACTTGCGTCTGTGGCTCCAGGTCCGAGCGAATGGTTTGCCCTTAAAAAGTAGATTAGAAGTATTTGAAAGAAATGCTCAGGGCCCGAGATCATGTTATACTTGCTCTTTATGTGGTATGGAGGAAGAAAATTGATCCATTTTTTGACGGTGTGCCAGGGGCTTTCAGATTTGAGATTGAACTATTTAGGTGATTGGGAACTGTTTTTTCCTGGGATCCTTGTATCATCATCCTGGGAGACGATTATAGCAGTGACTGGATTTATAAAAGAGGGGTTAAAAAGATGTAAATAATGGGTTTAAGGTTTTTGTTTGTTGTTAGTAGTTATACCATTTATTTAAGTGTATGCTGGGCTGTTGTCTTATATAATCATTGTAATATTTGTGTATGGCCTAGCAGCTGAATAAATTATCTATCTATCTATCTATATAAGTTTCGTCAAGTTTAATCTAACCCATCAAAAGTTACAAGCCTGAAAAAACTTGCCCTATTTTCGAAAAAAGGGGAAAACGCCCCCTAAAAGTGATAAAATCTTAATGAAAATCAAACCACAAGATTAAGCGCAACAGCAAACTCTACTGTAGATGTTTCAAGCTCCTATCTGCAAAAACGTGGAATTTTGTATTTTTTGCCAGAAGAAAGATCACGGATGCATGTTTCTTTTATTTTTTTTTATTATTTTTTTTATTTTTTTTTTTTGCTTCAACCAAATCATATAGAAAATTTGTTTGTGGAAAATTTGTTAGGGGTCACTCAGTCACAAATTAGAACTTATATTTTTCCTTATTATGGGTCAAAATCTATTGGTAGGCAACCAACAATGGGACAACAAACATTTTTTCCGTGGTTTTCGCCTATTCTGCTTTTTTTCCTTTGGTTTCTTTATAATTACTATATTCCCAAATTTCTAGATGGAGGCCATGGCCCCCTGCCCCTCCCCCCTTGCCGGTGCCCTTGGCCTCGTTAAGCCAAAAATGAGTAGAAATAAATTCAAATAATTTTCCAAGCGTAAAACTACCATAAATCACCATAAATAAATGAATCCATAAATAACCTATTCAAACTCAAAATAGCAACAATAAGCAGGGCTGACAACCCCCACACCTCCTCAAGACCATAAATAATAAAAAATTATTAAGACTATAAGGAATAAATATCAGAATATGTATATGAAACTGACAATACATGGTTAGTATTCTTTATTTTTTTTAAAGTAAAGTGCGAGTTATTTTCTGGTCTGAAGAAGACATGGGTGTTGTCAGCCATACATCTTTTACTTTTTGCTCGTTTTGAGTTTGACTAAGCTATCTATTGTAATTTCAGTTAGTTTTGGGTTTCATTTATCTGTTAATGGTGATTTGTCGCAGTTTTACACTTGGAAGATAAGAAAAACAAACTCGTAGAATTTGACAACGCTTTTGTCTGTAAAAACTGAAACAATTTAAAATGTGTTGGTTCCCAAAGCCAACTAGCCTTTCAAAGGATAGCCAAACCTTCTTAAACTTTTTGGTGCCATTTGTTTTAGCTTAATTTTGATGATTGTTTGCCTAAATTTTTTTGCCAAAAATTGCAGAAGTTCATATGGAAGTCTTTTCAACACAAATGGATTTGTGTTTTTTTTTCTTCAAGTTTCTAAGACACTTCTGGTGGGTAAATTCCTCTTTTCCCGTTCCTTAGCACTTTTGAACGAAACTAAGAAAAAAACTCAAATAAAAGTTTCAAATTTAGAAACCTCATTTTCCCCTGAGGGGGGGGGGTATTTTCCGCGAGGGTATTTTCCAAGGAGGGGGTATTTTCCGCGGGGTTATTTTCCGTGGGGGGAGGGATATTTTTCGTGGAGGGGCATTTTCCGGGGGGATAAACACCCCCCTCATTCACTATATTCATTTATGTTATTTTACTGTGTCCATGGCCGTATATGTGGCTTTAAAATACACTTATTTATCTATCTATCCAATATGCAGAATAATTGTACCCAACACATTTTGCATGCAGACCCGCTATGCTCCCCCCCCCCCAATGTCCAAATCTATAGCGCTTATTTATATCTAAAGTAAGTAAGAAACTAACAAAAAAAACAGTGTGTTCTCGAATTTTACACAGCGTAAACTTGAGTGAGTGGCGCATAATACACAAGTACAAAAATTCCTTCCCCTTACAGAAATATTTTCCGGAGGGGGGGGTATTTTCCGGTAGGGGTATTTTCCACAGGGGGGGGGGTATTTTCCCGCGGTGGGTTATTTTCGGGGGTATTTTCCGCGGTGGGGTATTTTCAGGGGGGGGGTATTCGTCGGGGGGGGGATATTCGTCGAGGGGAGGGTGGTAAACGCCGGCCACCGTTGAGCTAACCAAAAGGCAATATATGCGTGCTACCTCTGCTACTTATATTACTACTACTATTACTGCTACTATTCTTACTACTGCTACTATTAATATGGCTTCCAAACCTAAGGATATTAAAGTGAAAATTTCAGGGATTATTGAGACATAGTTGAACTAAATCAAAACAATATTTGCATGCAGGTTGATAAGAGTACGTATGCCCCAGGAACTGTTTCAGAAAATAAATTGAATCTTTCGGCCTGTGTTGATGGGATGCTGACAAAAACAAGAGGCGTTATGTGCATACTGCTACTAATGCT
Organism: Artemia sp. Qi Xiang Cuo; assembly: GCF_049724085.1. Classification (NCBI taxonomy): domain Eukaryota; kingdom Metazoa; phylum Arthropoda; class Branchiopoda; order Anostraca; family Artemiidae; genus Artemia; species Artemia sp. Qi Xiang Cuo. The sequence goes on from NC_142811.1 coordinate 25,535,338, forward strand.
ACTGCTACTACAACTATTGCTACTACCGAAGCTAATGGTTTTAAGGCGAATCTTTCAGGGAATGTTTAGAGGATGTTGAACTAAATCAAAATAGACTATGAACATGCAGATTGTTATAAGGGTGTACCAGCAATATTTAAGAAACAGCTTAGATTTTTAAGTTTGAAACTTTCAGGGTCTGTTGAGGCGGATTTAGAACTAATCAAAAGGCACTATTTGCATACTACTACGATTACAGCAACTAGCAAGGCTAATGGTATTAAGGTGAAACTCTCAGGAAATTTTTAGATGGAGTTTTTTGTTTACTAAATCAAAACAAACAATATGCATCCAGGTTTTCAAAAGGGCATAGGAACAATATCTTAGGAATGGCTTAGAGTACGAAGTTAAAAATCTCGGAACATATTGTGGGGGATATCAACCAACGGGCACTATGTATGTTACCAATATTACTATTACGACTGCTACGACAAACTACTTCTACTGAGGAAAAGGGTATCAAGGTGAGACTTTCAGAGAATATTTAGGGGAGTGTTGATCAAAACACAATATCACTAAATCAAACACAATGGGTTCATTACGGTTGGCAACAGCATGTATAAGTAATTTCTCAGGAATAGCTTAAAGTGTTAAGTTGAAACTTTCAGTGCGTGTTGAGAGGGATGTTGAACTAACCAAAAGGCAGTCTGTTCATACTGCTACTGGGGTTAGGCGTTTACCCCTCCTTCACCCAGGAAATAACTCCCCGGAAGATATCCCCGGAGGTTGATCCAATCACTTTTCGACGCATAAAACAAAATTTCAGAACTCTCAATTTCTGACCGAATGAGCATCCTCCGAAGTTTCTACGACCATGAAGCGGAGGTGGGAATAAGGAAGGGGCAGTCCTACTCCTACATGGATTATTTTTAAAATCTAAACAAATTACCACTGTAAAAGAACTTTCAAAAGCACATCAAAAATGTGAAATTGATATTTAATCCATCTTGATTTCTGGGAATATTTCTGGTCTACGCTGTTATTATGAAAGTACAGTAATATTAAACCCCAAAATGAGCAGATTTTATTCCGTATAGGAGGGGACTGTCCCTTCCTCATCCCCACTTCCACTTCATGGTCAGAGAAATTTTGGAGGAGGCTCATTGTGTCAGAAATTGAGAGTTAGTTCTTTGTTTATAAGTCGGAAGTGATTGAAGACCAACCAGCCGCGGGGAGGGGGTATTTTCCGCGGGGGATGTTTGTTCTGTGGAGGAGGTATTTTCTGTGGGGCATATTCTCCGGGGAAGGTATTTCCCATTGGGGGAGGGCATTTTCAGTGGTAAATATTTTCTGTGGGGGTATCTTCCGCAGAGGGGGGGGGGGTAAACGGCGGCTCCCACTGCTGCTACTATTAATACGACAACTACTATTGAGGCTAAGGGTAGGAAGGTGGAACTTTCAGAGAATGTTTAGGAGGATGTTGAACTAAATCAAAACGCAACCTGTGTATGCAAGTAATCAAAATGGCGTATCAGTAATATCGAAAGAATGTTCGCGGACCTTAAGTTGAAGCTTTCAGGACATGTTAAGGGGGATGTTGAACTAGGCAAAATACGAAATGTGCATACTACTACTACTACTACGACTGGTACTAATACTACTACTACAATAACTACTAGAATTGCTACTACTACAACTACTACGACGACTACAGTTAGTACTACTGAGGCTAAGGGCATTACGGTGAAACTTTCAGGGTATGTTGAATAAGATAATGAACTAAATTGCAACATCTTATGTGGATGCAGGCTATTAAATGGGGGTAACAACTATATGTCAGGAACATCTTAGTGTTAATTTGAAACTTTCAATACATATTGAGGGGGGTGTTGAACCGACCAAAAGGTACTAAATGAACATTACTACTACTACCTCCACTATTACTACTAATACCACTACCAAGGCTAAGGGTATTGAGGCGACGATTTCAGGAAATGTTGAGAGGGATATTGAAAAAAATTGAAACCCACTGTGTGTATGCAGGCTGTCAAAAGGCCGTATAAGCAGTATCTCAAGAACGGCTTGGAGCATCAGGTTAAAACTTTCAGGGCGTGTTGAGGTGTATTTTGAACAAATAAAATACTGTTTTTGCTACTGCTGTTAGTACTAATATTTTTACGGCTAGTGGTATTAATGCGGAACTTTCGGGGATTTCTGAGGGAGATATTGGACTAAATCAAAACACATTATGTGCATACATGTTATCAACAGGACGTATCAGCAATATCTCAGAAACATTCAGCAATAGCCTCAGAGAATATAATATATTATCTCAGAAACAGCTCAAAGTATTAAGTTGAAACTATCAGGGCATGAGGAGGGGATGTTGAACTAGATACAAAAAAATGCATAGTGAGAATACTGTTACTGCTTACAACTACTACTACCACTGTTATCATTAATACTACTCGGATTTCTCGTACTCCTACTTCTCCTACTATGTGTACTACTATTGCTATTGCTTGGGGTATTAGTTAAACCTTCAGAGAACGGTGAGGGCTGTGACGAACTGAATCGAAACACACTATGTACATCTGGGTTATCAAGTTCAAGTTTTTCATTTTCCTACTAATTTCACTGCATGACAAACTCAAAAGGGTTTCTTAGCAATATCCCAGCAATGGCTTAGGGTTTGAAGCTGAAAGTCCCAAAGCTACCAATATTACTACCACGATAAATAAAAGTTCAAACAGGGATAAAATCCTTTTAATAGACAGTGATGATGATAACAGTGATAGAAATTCACAAAAATACCAGATATTTCGGTCACATATACAGTGACCGTCATCAGTAGTAAAACTAAAATAAAACGATTTAAAACAAAATTTTATATACGAAATCAAACAACACTTCATATTGTTTAAATCTCTAATTCTTTTTAAAGCAAAGGCGGAAGCTATCTTCTGCTATTTTAGCTTTTTTGACTCGATAGTGTATCGGAGTATAGACCCTTGGCAGAAAGCAGCACAAGATGGCCGATTGGGCTTTGATTTTTTAGATTTTAAACAAGTATAATACATCGGTATTAGCCCAAATTCACCATCGTTTCAATACAAAGCAGCGATCATCAATGATAATTTTTTTATTTCATGAGTTTTACGAACATTTTGCTTTAAACCCCGATCCCTAGAAATCAAAGAGACATTCTCGAACAAAATAAAATGGTCTGGAAAATTAAAAATATGTTCTGAAAGGGCTGATGTAAAATCTTCAGACTTAGAATCTTGCTTTAAAGCCGAAGAAATAGAATCTTCGTGTTGTAATAATCTCATTTCCAAACTCTGGTTAGTACGTCCCACATATGAGCTTGCGCAAGTACATGGGATCTGATAAACCCCACTTTGTTGCCCCAATGAAGTTAGATCCTTCCCAGAAATATTCACAAATATTTTTGTGAATTTCTATCACTGTTATCATCATCACTGCCTATTAAAAGGATTTTATCCCTATTTGAACTTTTATTTATCGTCATGGAAAGGCAGTGTGGTCTCCAAAATTACTACCACTTTTGCTGCTACATCTATTGCTACTGTTGAACTAAATCAAAGTAGCTTAAGTTCATCCAGGTTGTCAGGATATCCAGGCGGGATATACTAGGAGTAGAATAAGATCTAAAGTAGAAATTTTCACGGAAAGTTTATGTTACTTTAAAACTAAATCAAAAGGCATTATGTGTACGCTGGTTATCAATAAGACGTCTATCAAGACAGTGGAAGTTTATCCATGTTGTCAAAACAGCATAGATGCAATGTTTTACGAACAGTATTCAGTTTTATTTTTCAGGGAAATTTGATATATGTGACCAGATCATCAAAAGGGCGTATATTATTGAAAATTGTTAAAAAATTTTGTTCTACATATAAATAGTAGGCTAAAATTTGGATTCTTATACAAAAAATCGAAAACGTGTAAAATATTCTGTTCTTTACCAATGAAAAAGATTATTTTGAAAAAGAGAAAGAGAAGGTTTTCAAAGAAAAGTTAAGATCTGCAATAAACCAAAAATTAGCAGAAATACAGTCAAACAATTTTCCAAACCACCATAAATCATCATCAATACCCTAGCTGTATGTGGTTATTTGTGTATGTAGTATATATCTGAGGACATGTTTCACCCCTTCGATTCTAGATTCGAGCTAATTTTATTAAACGCAATTCGAAATGACGTTCAATTGTATACAATACTTTATTTCCTTTTATTTTTTATATTTATTGTTGGATTGATGAATAATTGTATCTACCTAAAAAAAACATATTTATCTAGAATGGGCATGTCTCATTGAAAGTGTGTTTTAGTATACGCACGTATAAACAACCACTTACCTATATTTTAACACTTCCATACATTTGAAGCTCCAAATTATAATTATTCTGAAACACAAATTCTTTAAGCTCTTCAAAATCAATTTCATTTAAATCGGAAAAGTTGGATAAATCACCAATAAAGGTTAGGTTAGGGCAATGGTTGACTAACGAATGGAAGGATTCTCTTGTCAGCCCCGACTCCGTTGCAACACGAAAAAACTCAATATTTCTCAAAAATCCACTTAATAGTACATTTTCGAGAAACTTTGTATCTATGCACCTTGAAATTTCTTGATACGGTTCCTCTTCAAATGTAAATGTCAATTGCTTTAAATTTGGCAATCTTCTTAAAATCTGAAAGCTCATTTCAGAGCTAGAGCTTGTCATTTTCAACTTTTCCAAAAGAAGATGGTTCTGATAAATTGGGTCTTGTAGCGTTACTTTACCAGTAAAGCTTCGCAAATTGGGACACAATTCAAGAATTTCTGCAAAGCAAATAGGAGGGTTCTGGTTTAGTAGTACCATATTTTCGATTTCTAGTCCATAGTCTCGCAAATACGCATATAATGGCCAAATGTTGTTACTAAAATCTAAATTTATGTGCAATTCCCTGAGCTTTACGTTGAATTCCTTAACGTATTTTAAAGGTATATGCACACTTTTCAGAAACGGACATTGCTTTGTCAGTTTACTAACCCATTTTTCTTCCCACATTTCTTTGAATTCGAAGAGTCTGTCGGGAAACCGATGTTCTAGGATAGAAACTAAGTCAGAAGGTACAGGTCCGCCAAAGCTTTCTAAACTTCGGCATAGTTCCAAAATTTCTATTACACATTCTTCATTGCAATCAGTCCCTGCTATTCCAAAGTGTTTAATTTTTGATAGGCAGCATTCACCACAATCATTAGGCATTGAAGCAAAATTTAAAAATGCAAGAATCCCTTCTTCGTTCACTAGTTGCGAGTCAGTTACATCGATGTATACCAAATTTTTCGCACTTTTGCCAATAACACTCAAAGCCATATTATCACATATTTCTCTTAATGTAACACAAGTCAAATTTTTCATTTGATACAATGAAAAATGTAAGAAAAAATTTGCCATTCTCAAATATTGAAGTTCTTTTCTTGGACTTAATCGAGCTGCAAAACTCAAGCACTTAAGCTGACTGAAGTTGTGTTTTTGCAATAATTTATATAAACGTATACATTCTTCAATAGATAAATAAAACGACACATCTTTGCTGAAAAGACACAGATCTTGGCAGTTTGAATCCAGTAAAATATCCAGAATATCTAACAAATTCCCATGTTTACAAAAATAAGTAATTGATTTGTCGATCATAATTTTTATTATGTCACGCGGAAGAATGGATCGAAGTTTTTCACGAAAAGAGTTTAAGTTTACATTTTCTCCGCATAAAATATCATTGAGATCGTATAGAACTTGTTCCAAAACTATAGAAAAAAGTGTACTAACTTTTTGTCTAGGAGGCATAATAAGAAAATACAAACTGACACAAGGGAACTTGTCTTTGGGATTTCCAGAAAGCAGATCTTCCCCATTGCGCTCAGATATAAATAGAATGAAATTATTGCCACCTACATAAATGTTTTTTGTTTCAGAAAAGATGACCATCTAAAGATAATGGTTGCGTCCCACACTTAACTCATAGCTACTTACACAGACAAAATGTATGGAAGACAGAGTCCAACAAAAACAATTTAATGACACCAATCAATTGGGTATTTCTGCTCTTCTGTCCTCAGTTTCTGAGGCTTCTAGCATGCGTTAACTTCACCACACACAGCCGAAAGACAACAAGATACCTAACCCTTATTTTTAACATTAATTAAACAAAAATTTCTGAAAAAAGTTTTCTAAAGAAAAATAAAGGCCATATTAGACTTGAGATCAAAAGAAATAGAAACCTACAACAACTCAAACTCAAAAAGACGAGAAATTACTCTTCAATAACAAATGAAACCCAAAACAAACAGAAATTAAATAAACAATCATAGCCAAAAAAACATACAACAGGTAGTAATATAAATGAGTAAATCAACCTTTAAACGAGTAAAGTTTAAGTTGAATATGCAAATCAAGCTTAGAACGAACAAAAATATTTTGCTATTGAAGTATAAACCCAAAACGAAAAAAAATTAAATAAACAGCCCTAGCAAACAAACATACAATAGGTACTAATACTAATGAGTAAATAATCATAAAACGAGTGAAACTTAAATTAAATATGCAAATCAAGCTGAAAACGAACAAAAATGTTCTGTTGTTGAAGTATAAATGAAACCCAAAACGAACAAAAATTGAATAAACAGTCATAGCAAACAAACATACAATAGGTACTAATATAAATGAGTAAATAAATTATAAAACGAGTGAAACTTAAATTGAATATGTAAATCAAGCTTGAAATAGATAAAAATCTCTACAAATAAGAGTTCGGGTTTGCCTCCTTCTCTCACTGTAATGGTTGAATTTTTGCATTAATTGTTGAAAGATTATCAGTTCAATTTCACTGTAATTCACTAATCTTATTTCAATGTAATTTTATTTTCATTTTCAATGCTGCAATAACTGAAAAAAAAATATTTGTAACATAATTCGTTTTCAGTGAAGCATTGATGACGTATTTGGCTTTAGACTTTTGTAGTTAGGGAAGGGGACAGTATCCAAACTGTCGTTTATAGTGAGGCTATATTCGTTTGAACAGTTTTGGAAAGAGCTAACAAAATTAAAATGAATATTTGATATATAATGATATTAATTGCTGAAAGCTCATAAGTTGAAGATTTAATCTTACTGTAATTTTTATGTTTATTTTCAATGCTGTAATAAGTTCAAAAGAAAATATTTGCAATATAATTCGTTTTCAGTAATGTGCCAATGATGCAGTAGGTTTTAGACTTTTACAGTGAGAGAAAGAGGCAAAGCCCAAACTCTTGTTTGCAGTGATATTTGTTTGTTTCAAGCTTGATTTGCATATTCAATTTCAATTTCACTCGTTTTCAGATTTATTTACTCATTTATATTAGTACCTATTGCATCTTTGTTTGCTATAATTGTTTAGTTAATTTCTATTCCTTTTGGGTTTCATTTATACTTCAATAGCAAAATATTTTTGTTCGTTCTAAGGTATATTTATTCATTTATATTGGTAACTGTTGTATGTTTTTTGGTATGATTGTCTATTTAATTTCTGTTCGTTTTGGGTTTCATTTATTCTTTAATAGTAATTTCTGGTCGTTTTTAGTTCCAGTTATTGTAGGTTTATATTTCTTCTGATCTTAAATTTAATATGGCATGTACTCTTATTTAAAAAACTTCTTTTTCGGAAAGTTTTTTTTTTAATTAATCTCTGTTCGTTTTTGAATGCCAGAGTTTCAAGTTTCGAAATTCTCTATTTCAAAATAGTTTTTTCTTCCAAAATAAATTAACAATTTTAGCATGAACTAATAAAATTAAAATGAATATTTGATATATAATGATATTAATTGGTGTGCGGAAAGCTCACCAGCTTAAGATTTTGATTCAGAAAGGGCCAAATTTAAAGCTTTGACGCTTCTAGGCCCAAGTATTTTTGCCGCCCCGTTTTTGCAAAATTTCGGGGAAATCCTCAAAACTTCGGGAATAATGAAAGCCGCAGGGCCAAGTGGAGCTATTTGTAAATCATGGTCTGGATTCACTGCAATTTTTCATTTTATTTTTAATGTTGTAATCATTACAATAGAAAATATTTGTAATATAATTCTTTATTTCAGCATTCATTACTGTAGATGGGCAGTAGCCATACTCTTGTTTGTAGTGAAGAAGTTTTGGAAAGAGCTAATAAAATTAAAATGAATTCCCATGATATTCGGAATAGAACATGGTTAATATTTTTTTTTTGGCTGGTGGGGCATGTAGGGAGGGCAATGTGTCAGCTCCCATAATTTTTGGAATATAAATCGTTAATAAGTTTTTTAGGGGGGAGGGGGTCGGGCCATGGAGGGCGGGCCAGGGGCCAATCCCATGATTTACCATTGATAATTTTGTTGGGGAGGGAAAGGTATCAGGGCATGGAGGACCCCTCACCTCCCATACGTCTTGGAACAAAATATTGTTAATTAATTTTTTTTTTGGGGGGGGGGCGGGGGGTCTGGCCATGGAGGTCCAAGGGTGAGTTGCCATAATTTTTGGAATAAAATATCGTTAACAAGTTTTTTTGGGGGAGGAGGTCGGGGCAAGAGGAGTCAAGGAGTCCGCTCGCTTAAGTTTTGGAATAAAATGTCATTCATAAGTTCTTTGAGTGGGGGTGGGGGTTTGGCTTATCTGATCTTTGAACTATTTTCAAAACCCTCGCATAAGAACCTTCCATGCCTCCTGGACATAACATACAACACTTGTCCCATGGCTCTGGGGGTTTGTGTTCACTGTTCACCCTGAAGTTTTTATTAACTGACCTTTCGGCGTATTTTAACATTAATTGACAAAAGTTTTTACACAAAATAAGTTTTCCAAAGAAAAGTAAAGAACTCCATTAAACAAAAAATGAGAAAAATAAAATAAAATAATCTACCAAGCGTGAAACTACCACAAATCAGCATCGGTAAATAAATGAAACCCAAATCGAACAGAAATTACAATAAATAACCGAGTCAAACTCAAAACAAGCAGAAATAAACATAAGTTGGGCGCAAAACCCCTATGCCATCCCAAGGCCAGAACAAATTTGTACTTTACTGAAAAATACAAATGAATGTGCATTGTCAGTTTAATATACATATACTGATATTTAGTAATCAAAATGTTAAAATTATTTGATTTATTAAAGTTATAAAAGTAAAAATGTTTATATTTTTTCAGTAAAGTGCAAATCTGGGGGGGGGGGGGGCTGTGTTATCCCTGGAGTTTTTATTATATGATTTTTGGTCAATTTTGAACAAAATGGCTATATAAATAATTCGATCGGAGGCATTTGGGGAAAAAGGGGTTGGTGGGGAAGGAGTGGGTAGTTGCCATCGGATCACTTTTGACTCTTAAAAAGGGAACTAGAATTTTTAATTTCTGTAATTATTTTAGTCCCCTCCGAAGTTTAAACGACCACCTCTTCCATAAAACCTTATTTAACCCTGGTGCACAAGTCCCTCGCGCGGGGGGGGGGGGTGTTGACCCCGAAGTTTTCATTATTTGACAATTCCAAAGAAAATATCTCAAATCCATCGAATGCATTTAAGGAAAAGAGGGTGTGGGCAGGGGGGGATAGATGCCCTCCGATCACTTTTAAGTGTTTAAAAGTTAACTCAATTTCCAATCAAATGAGCTACCTCTGAAGTTTATACAGCCACCCCTTACACACAAACGTTATATACCCCCGGGGCATAAATTGAAAACACTTGCCACTGGGCTCTAGGGTGTTGTGTTGACCCTGGAGTTTTTGTGATATGATGTTTTAACAATTTTCAATAACATGCATAGTTCAAAATTTTTATTGGATGGGTTTGGGGAAAAAAGGGCGAAAAGCTAGTTGACCTGCAATCTCTTTTGAGTCTTAAAAAGTGAACTAGAACCTTCGATTTCCAATCAAATGAACCCCTTCTGAAGTTTATACGAGCAGCCCTTCCATAAAAACCATATATACCCCCAGGACACAACTTACAACTCCTGCCCCTGGGAGGTTGTGTCCACCCCCGAGTTTTTGCTATCTAATCCTTGAACTGAAATCAAAATTTTTATAGCATGCACTTGGGGAAAGAGGGGCGTGGGGGCTATTTTCCCTCCAATAACTTTTGTTTCTAAAAGGGCACCATAGCTTCCGATTTCCAATCGAACGAGGCCCTCCGAAGCTTATACGACCATCCCTTCCATATGAAGCGTCTGTGGGGAAACATTGGAGCCTTTTGGCCTTGAGTTTGGTGGAAGGGGGCTAGTTGCCCTCGGATCACTTGACTTAAAAAGGGAACTAGAACTTTCAATTTTGAATCATTCGAGTCCTCTCCGAAGTTTATACAACCATCTTTTCCTTAAAAACCTTAGATGCCCCCGAGGCATAAGTTACAACCCTTCACCCGTTTGTTTTTGTTTTTTGTTTTTTTTGGGGGGGAGGGGGTTATGTTGACCCCGAAGTCTTTGTCATCTGATCATTGGACTATTTCAAACAAAATGGCTATCTCAAAATTTTTATCGGATGCATTTGGGGAAAAGAGGGTAGGGGGGGGGGGTATAAACCCGCCGATTACTTTTAATGACGCTTAAAAATGTAAATTGAAATTTAAATTTCCAAAAAAATGATTCACCTCTGATATTTATACCACCGTCCCTCACATAATAGCTCATCTGCACCAGGGGAATAACTTTCAAGTAGGAATGGGTGTGCCAGCGCTACGAGTACAAGATCACTGACCCCCAACGAGGTAGAATACAGACGGGGCACCACTGCTGCAATCTATAACAAGTCTAACTGTACAAGATCACGTGTCTTTTTCTAGGCCAATCAGAGACTTAGAATACAGGAAGAAGTTTAAATCATTGCCAGATAAGAGCGAGTCTAACGGGACAGTATCACATGTCTCTTTCTAGGTCAATGGATTTACGTAAGGTTTCTCTTACATCAAAATTCAACCTTGAGATTTTGTTTATAATGAACACGTTTTGTGGTTAAAGTAACATATCGTTTCAAGACATAATGGAGCAAACAACGAATACTGTGGATTTAGAAGTTTTAGCTACACAAATTTATAATGTGAGTTATGTTTAGTAAATTTTCGTTGGTTTTTCCAAATAAAATCATTTTTTTATGTAGTCCCCCACCTCTCCCCAATATATTCAAATTCAGGGTATATCTCCCCCCCCCCCTAAAAAAAATATCTTCATACTTCGTTTCAAAATATACTCTTTTTTCCACTATATAACCCCCTCCCCACACCTCCCGACATTCGTCACCAATTAATTCTTAAAATTGAAGTTATTCTTTTACTCAAAAAGTGTCTTTTCTCCTTCATGCGTTAAAACCATCAAAATCATTTTAGCACGCATTGTCTAAATTAACAAAACATATATGAATACGTCTCAAAAAGTTGATTTTGTAAACAAATCCTTTCGCACGCGCCTAGTCTAAATTAACAAAACAAGGGTGCTATTCCAACCACAAGGAAAGTATTAAGCTTGCGGGTTCGCATAATTCTAGATGGTCCGAAAAAGGGACGAATTATTTGCAAAATTAATACCCAAAAGAGATTTTTTTAGGACATGGAAATTATGTAAAGGGGGGGGGGGTAAAGCATAGCATATATTAAATAGGTATAACCAGGAAATTGATTTTCTAACATCGATATCGAAGAGGGGTGAGTTTGGTTTTTCACTACAATCTGTACGGTTTGTCTTTACATGAAAAACTAAAATTTTAATTCTTTTTAAGGATAATTTCGAGCAATGTACCCCACCTGACAAGAAGGCTAGGGTCAATGATGCTACACCCATGCAGCGGTTAGAGATGGCTGGTTCATCCATGCCCCCAAAATCCCAAAGGAGAAATGCTACCCCGCCCATGCGCTGCTTACAAAACAGTGAAGTCACCAGGCTTTCAAGACTAACCGTCATCGTTTATGGCAAGAATGGCGGGCCTTCAAGACCAACGCCCTCCATACAAGGCGAGAATGAGCCTCCTTCAGCCCTTAACATGCAAGCAGCAGATCTTAATGTATGTTTAAATTTTATTTCCGCTAATAATTTTTCTCCCAAGTCAATTTGAAGGACAGGGATTGTACCTTTAGACTTTGAATTAATTCCAGAATAATACAGCTTCTAATTTGTGCAATATTGTTGTCAACTTTCAATTACAGCTTGCCAAGATTTTGGGGCAATCAATAAGAGATGCGAGACTTAACGATCCCCATTTTATCATATGTTTCAGAAAATCTTGAAAATAACAGACTTGCATTAATGGATGTAATTATAGGATCAAAGTAGATTGGTTTATACACATTGAAAATACGCTATTTTCAGGAGATGACCTGAAGGAGTTAGACTGCCCCCTTTCAAACCAAGTAAAGAACCCGTTTTTTTCCAAAGCAGATAGAGCATTAATATGAAATTTTGGGGGGTTGTTCGAACAAAATCAAAATCTACTATGTCTCGTTTAGATTGTAAATATGTTATATCACTAATGCATATGGGGTGGCTATTAAATTGGAACTTTCAGGATATATAGAGTAGTTAGAGTGGGGAACAGTGAATTAACCCAATGGTACTATGTGCGCACAGATCGTGATGTTGCTACTGCTTCTGCTGCTACTACTGCTACTACTAAGCGTGTTTTTTTAAGCAAACGTTTTGAACAATTAGAAAATATTCAAGTCTTTTAAAAATACGATGATTTAGACACTTTGAAAATAATCTATTTTCTTTATTGGTTACATCGGTTCCATATGCACTACCCTCTCACCCATCTGAAGAAACAAGTCACGAAATGATTCAAATTGAACCGCCAATGGAGTTTTGTGAGATTCAGGTCACTGAAATACCAGATATCGACGACCAAGATCTCGAACACTACGGTAAATTCTTACAGGAGTGCTATGGAGATGCTAGTGTTAATTTAAATGAAACTTTTGCCGTTGACACGGAATGGGTAGACAATTTATTGAATAATTATTTAGATGTAGACGCTAAAACAGCTGAGCAAAACATTGCAGTTACGTCAGAGGGCGATTTACCGTGGTTAAGCCCGAACACAATCCAAGTTTTAGATAATTTTTCAAAGAGTTAAATGAGAATCCTCCCCCTACTGATTTAATGGACATCGTCCCAGTTCAACCAAATATAATTGAAGAACAATTTGCTTGGGCAGATTCACACAGCCCAGATACACTCGAGGCGATGCTAAGGGAACTGGGAGATTTTACTCCACAGACCAGCCCTATTGTTGAACAAAGTGGGGGAGAGGGTTTAGATAGTGATAAACGAGGGGGAGAGGGTTTAGCTAATATTTATGATATACAATAGCCGTTTTTAATACAAATTGAATATATTCGAAATTGAATACAATAGCCGTTTTACAGCAAAATTTGGTGATCCGTTTAATACACTAATGGGGGGAAATTTTATAACCGACCCCAATTATATCGTTCATTAATACGTAGAAAAAATTCGTGCACTTTTAGAAACCCAGATTTAGGTGTGGGGAGGTAGGGACAATATCAAAGCCTCAATTGTTTTAAAAATATTTTATCTAAATGAGAGTCATAGTGAGGTCTATGACGATTATATACCCAATGAGATGTTGGTGTTGCACTCTTATTCGGAGAATTACGAGACAGTATTTATGCAAAGGATAGGCAATATTGTCGCTCATCTCGAAAATTAAAATGAGTATGGGATTGGTTCCGTAGTTTTATTTATTGAAAATTGAAGTGTAAATATATGTAGATTTAAAAAAGATTTTATTTTAAGAGGGGTGCTGGTGGGCTAAGGGAAATAGTTTTAAAATATAATTCCTATTTAGAAGGATGTCAGGGCATTCAACGAATCTGTTTCGATACAGGTCAAAAATATTTCATGTACGCTTTCCTCATATCAGCTTTCGAACTTCTAGCAGATGTCGCTACAAAGAAAAATTTTGACTACTGGCAGTGCATGGAAAGGAGGGGTCTGATTTTAACACAGTAGATTTCTTTTGTTTAGCGGAAAAATTTCCAGTACCAATCAGGGAAATAGATATTTTTGAACGGGCCAACGCCCATCTAAATATCGATGTTACTGTGCTCCAATACGAAACAGAATTTCAAAAGGGTATACTTTCCAATAGAAAGGGTGTAATATTCCCAGTAAGGGCCCTGTCGATTGAATCGGTGAAACACTGGGTTTGGTTGTTGTACAAACCGCCTAGAAAACCCAATTCAATATGCCATTTCAATCCTATTACGGATATTAGTAGAGTTCTGGGAGGGGGTAAAGATCTAGGGGTGCGATACTATTGTCCAATGTGTATGTCCCAATTTCGTAGTGATTTAAAGCTACAAAATTATATGAAGCATTGTAAAAGACACGGATATCAATCGGTGGAAACAGTTTCGGGTAACCGTGCAATTTTACGCTTTAAAAATTTTCAGAATACGCTCCTGCAAAGCAATACAATAAGTTTGGATTGTGAAGCCAAGCTGATGGATGTCAACGACCCCCAATTTCCGAATCGTATCAAAGAATATCAAGCCATAGTAGCTTCCTATGCTCATGCACAAAGAGACAGCTCTAACACTATGCAATTGTTAGAAATAGTCAAAACATTGGACTTGGATGAGTTAATGATCAAAGCATTGATTAAATTAATTGTCACTGCAAATGGAGCTATTTCCCGTTTGAGAAATACCCACTACCCAATGATATTGTCAGCAGATGATCACCTGAACAATAAAAATCAGAAAATTTGTTGGGTTTGTAAGGGGGAATTTGAAGAGGGGACTAAGGGGAAAGGGACTAGGGGAAAAAACTAGAAGGGGGAAGGGGAAAGCCAGGGATCATAATCACTTGTGGCAGGAAATATCTTCAGGGGGCAGTAGTTTTCGAGGTGTGGCACACAAATCGTGCAATGTGAATGTAAGCCAGCAGTTTTTTATACCGGTTTTCATTCACAATTAAAATTATGATTTGAAATTTATTTTATTGGCTTTGGCACGTATGCACAGAGAGGGAGGGGGAGTAGATAGTCCATGGGTAAATAACTCATTTGCATACAATATTATCCCCAAATCTGCTGAGAAGCTGGTGCTTTTAGAGTTGAAATGGCAAGCAGTGGGTAATGGACATACGTGCTGGAATAAAATCCGTTTTTTAGACTTTCAGTTTCTTCCCCAAGGCTCTGAGTCAATTGATTCAGGTGCAGAAAAGCGACAATTTTGATACTTTCCCTCTGCTTAACCAACACTTTCCAGACAGTGAAATGTATGACTTACTGACCTGTAAAGGCATATATGCATATGACTATTACTGCTCTGGCGCGCGGTTAAGTGAGGAGAAACTACCTCCAATTGATACATTCTATACTTCAATTATAAATAGTGACTGCACTGACGAGGACTATGAATTTGCTAAGAGGGTATGGGCTAAGGGTAATTTTAAAAATGATTGGGATTATTGTAGAATGTACTTGGCCAGTGATGTGTTAACTCTTTTAGACATTGTCTGCAAAAACACAGATCAAATTTATTCAGAGTTCGGGCTAGACATTGGCTATTATTTTTCAACACCGCACCTCGTCATGGACTTAATTCTAAAAATTATTAGGGAGTAAATAGGGTTGATCACCGATGTGGATCAACACCTGTTTGTAGAAAGATCTATGAGGGGTGGGTATGTTTTTCATGGGGATCGCGTCCTAACAACGGATCCAGTTTTTCTTGACATGAACTCATTGTACCCCTCGGCAATGTCTAACAATAGTTTACCATGTGGCAATTACAAATGGCTTTAAAATCCTTGTGACCTCCCCGACATTCACACTGGCGAGGATAATGGTCCACAAGGATGGTGGACCATTATTTCCGTGCGTGAATAGACCTGTGACCAAGGAGTCATTGAGCCCATACAATCGGTCTTTGGTCGACGATATGGGCATGCATTGGACCTCCTCCACGTAGAAACTAATTGCCGATCTGAACCCAAAACAGAATATTGTTGTTCACAACGTCCTATTCCGGTGGATGATGAGCAATGATTTCAGGGTCACAAAAATACACATGGCCCTGCAATTTTATCAGAAACCCAACTTGAAGACGTTTATTGACACCTTTGTCAGTAAACGCTTAATTGCAAAAGGTAAAGACGAAGCAGAAATATACAGACTTATTATAAATTCAGTTTTTGGCAAAATGTGTGCAAGCCTACAAAACAAATCACGTTGTGACGTCGTAACATGCCCAAAAGAATGTGCACCAATTATTGCCGATCCCAATTGTACAAGATTCACGAGCATAGAGCCGAATATGGTTCTGCTACACAGAAAAAGATAAATGTTGTTCTGAATAAGAATACTGCGGGGGGTAGTTCAGTACTTGAAATTTCCAAAAAACCAATGTTGTCGTTCTTTTACAATGTGTGCAAGGTACAATGGCCAAGGGAGGGGGAGGTTCAGGGTGACTATGAAGACACATATTTTCTCTTGTTAAAAGTCAAAACAGAAAATTTATTACGTGATTTGGAAAATGGGGTGTATATCATATCACGGATAGACTACACCGACTGGTATGAGAGCATCTACCAAGAGCTGGTGAAATTTTAGACCCCCAATCAATTATTAATAATAAAGTTAGAGACGGGAGTGATTTAATATCCAAAGGAGTGTTCTCCGGTCCTGAAGTTTACTTTGTGGAAACACACGGCAAGGATGTAAAGCAGGCGTGCAAAGGGGTGCCTACATACTTTGTAGAAAATAATTTCGACATGAGTGTCTACGGAAACTGTGTAGATAGTTGTCTGGAGCTAAGAGCAAAAGTGCTAGCAATTCGTTCTCTACAGTATAGGAACTATACTGTTAGAGTGGAAAAAATGCCATGTCAGGCATATCCGAGAAGGTCTATGTGCTCCAGAATGGTTTAAAAGTACTCCCCCACGGCCACTATCGAATTCCAGATCGAGCTGAATGTGTGGACTATCGAAACCAACTCGGTCTGGATAAGATAACTTAAACTCAAATAGTACTTGGTGGCTGGAGGGGACAACATCAATTTCTTCTCATTTTCATTGCGATTTTGCTACTGCAGCTATAGTATACAGTTTCTTTTCCGCTTCCCGCTCGGCCCCGGGGGTCCCACCAGCGGCCAGCCTTCGGCCCCGGCCCGACCTTCAGCCCCGGGGGGTAAAGGGACCCTTGGGGGAGGGAATTCTCATTTTCACTTCTTAGTCTAGAAATTCGTTCAACTGTGCAGCTATTGTTCTTGCTGTATTTTAAGTTGTTTTTTTCAATAAGTGGAAAATATTGTTGTTGATGTTGCTATTATTGTACAAATAGTGTGTACTATTCGTGTTGTATTTTAAGTTTTTTTGTAATAAATGAAAAATATTGCTATTCGTGCTGTATTTTAAGTTGTTTTTGTCAATAAAGGATAAAAATATGTTTTTCTTGTTCTTGTTATTGACTAGGTAGATCTAAGGGAAAATTATTATTTATTCATTAGACAAGTAGGGTTTACAGTTAGTTGTAGTCCGACTGTTCTCAACAGCAGTAGTATGTATAAATTTAAAACACAATTCAGATAGTTTCTGTGTGGGCCGTTAATGTCAGGTAAAACGTTTAGAATGTTTATTAAAAAGTCAGAGATGTACGAAAAGGAATTTTCAGAGAAATCGATACTACTAGCAGACTCATAACACCATTAATTATTGACTTAGTATAAAAAATTAATAAAAAAAAGTTCTTTTGCATAGACCAAATTCAACTACACAGGTATTTCATAGCATCAAAAGGACCTTACAACATTTCACAGAATCAAGAGACTACTTTTGCCATCTTCACACCTATAGCTATAGATGGCATCACAGTCACTCAGACAAACGGCTATAGTGTGAGAGACATGCAAAATCAGCATCGAGAGAGACTACTATTGCCATCTTTACACCTATAGCTATAGATGGCCGCAGAGTCACTCAGACACATTGCTATAGTGTGAGAGACATGCAAAAAGTTAGGTTTATTTAAGGTCACTTGATTCTGTAAAATGTTGTAAGATCCTTTTGATGATATGAAATACCTGTGTAGTTGAATTTGTTCTACGCAAAAGTATTTTTTTAGTAATTTTTGACACTCAGTCAATAATTAATAGTGTTATGAGTCGGCTAGTAGTATCGATTTATCTGAAAATTCCTTTTCGTACATCTCTGACTTTTTAATAAACATTCTAAACGTTTTACCTGACATTGAAGACCCACACAGAAACGATCTGAATGATGTTTTAAATTCATACATACTACTGCTGTTGAGAACAGTCGGTCTACAACTAACTGTTAACCATACTTGTCTAATGAATAAATGATAATTTCCCGCGGGGGGGCCGCGGGCGGGACCCCCCAGGACCGCGCAGAAAGCGGAAAAACAAACTCTGTATACAATAGCTGCAGTAGCAAAAAGGCAATTAAATGAGAAGAAATTGATGTTATCCCCCCCACCAAGTACTATTTGAATTTAAGTTAACTTATCCAGACCGAGTTGGTTTCGATAGTCCACACATTCAACTCAATCTGAAATTCGATAGTGGCCGTGGGGAGTAATTTTACATCATTCTCGAGCACATCGACCTTGTCGGATATGCATGACATGGCATTTTTTCCCACTCTAACAGTATAGTTCCTACAGTGTAGAGAGTGAGTTTCTAGCACTTTTGCTCTTGGCACTAGACAACTATCTAAACAGTTTCCGTAGACACTCATGTCGAAATTATTTTCTACAAAGTATGTAGGCACCCCTTTGCACGCCTGTTTTATATCCTTGCCGTGTGTTTTCACACAGTATACTTTAGGACCGGAGAACACTCCTTTGGATATTAAATCACTCCCCGTCTCTGATTTTAACATAAATAGTTGATTGAGGGCCTGACGTTTCAGTAGCTCGGGGTAGATGCTCTCATTCCAGTTGGTGTAATCCATCCGCGAGCTGATGTGTACCCCATTTTCCAAATAATTTAATAAGTCCCTGGTTTTAAATTTTAACAACAGAGAATCTGTGTCCCCATAGTAAACTTGAACCTCCCCCTCCCTTGGCCATTGTACCTTGCACACATTGTAAAAGAACAATATTAGTTTTTTGGAAATTTCAAGTACTGAACTACCCCCCACAATATTCTTATTCGACATTTCTCTTTTTTCTGTGTAGAAGAACCATATTCGGCTCTATGCTCATGAATGTTGTAAAATTCGGATCGGCAATAATTCGTGCACATTCTTTGGGGCATGTTACGACGTCACAATGTGATCTGTTTCGTACGCTTTCACACATTTTTCCAAAAGCTGAATTTAAAATAAGTTCATACATTTCCTTTTCGACTTTACTTTTTGCCTGTGATGGTTTACTGACAAAGGTGTCAACAAACGTTTTCAAACAAGGTTTCTGATCATGTTTCAGGGTCGTGTTTATCTTTGCGACCCTTCAACGACTGCTCAACATCCACTGTAGTAGGATGTGCTGAACAACGATATTATGTTTCTGGTCCGGATGGGCAATTAATTTCTACTTGGAGGGGGTCCAATGCATGCCCATATCCTCGACCAAAGACCGATTTTATGGGCTCAATGACTCCTTGGTCACATGTCTATTCACGTACGGAAATACAAAATCTTTTATTGTATCGTGAAGTTCCGCTGGTATGTGTCCGTCAATTCCAAATAACCATCCTTGTGGACCATTCTCCTCGACAGTGTGAATTTCGGGGATGTCACAAGGATTTTCAAGCCATTTTTAATTGCCTCAGGGTAAAGTGTAGTGAGACATTGCCAAGGGGTACGATGAGTTCATGTCAAGAAAAACTGCATTTGACTTTACACCGGTGTCTTGTCCAGTTGGATCCATTGTTAGGACGCGATCCCCATGAAAAACATACCTACCCCTAATAGATCTTTCTACAAACAGGTGTTGATCCGCATCAGTGACCAACCCTATTTCCTCCCTACTGATTTTTAGAATTAAATCCATGACGAGGTGAGGTGTTGAAAAATAATAGCTAATGTCTAGTCCGAATTCTGAATAAATTTGTTCTGTGTTTTTGCAGACAATGTCTCATAGAGTTAACACATCACTGGCCTAGCACAATCTACAATAATCCCAATCATTTTTACAGTTACCCTTAGCCCATATCTTCTTAGCAAATTCATAGTCCTCGTCAGTGCAGTCACTATTGATAAGTGAATTATAGAATGCATCAATGGGAGGGAGTTTCTCCTCACTTAACCGCGCGCCAGAGCAGTAATAGTCATATGCATGTATGCCTTTACAGGTCAGTAAGTCATACATTTCACTGTCTGGAAAGCGTTGTTTAAGCAGAGGGAAACTATCAAAATTGTCGCTTTTTTGCACCTAAATCAATTGACTCAGAGCCTTGGGGAAGAAACTGAAAGAGTCTAAAAAACAGATTTTACTCCAGCACGTATGTCCATTATCGACTGCCTGCCATTTCAACCATTAAAGCACCAGCTTCTCAGCAGATTTGGGGATAATATTGTATGTAAATGAGTTATTTACCCATGGACTATCTACTCCCCCTCCCTCTCTGTGCATACGTGCCAAAGCCAACAAAATAAATTTCAAATCATAATTTTAATTGTGAATGAAAACCGGTATAAAAAACTGCTGGCTTACATTCACATTGCACGATTGGTGTGCCACACCTCAAAAATTACTACCCCTGAAGATATTTCCTGCCACAAGTGATAATGATCCCTGACTTTCCCCTTCCCTCCTCTAGTCTTTTCCCCCAGGTCCCTTTCCCCTTAGTCCCCTCTTCAAATTCCCCCTTACAAACCCAACATATTTTCTGATTCTTAATGTCAAGACGATCCTCTGCTGACAATATCATCGGATAGTGGGTATTTCTCAAACAGAAATTAGCTCCATTTGCAGGGACAATTAATTTATTCAATGCCTTGATCATACAATCATTCTCGTACAATGTTTTGACTATTTCTAACAATTGCATAGTGTTAGAGCTGTCTTTTTGTGTGTGGGCATAGGAAACTGCTATGGCTTGATGTTCTTTGATACGATTCGGAAATTGTGGGTCATTCACACCCACCAGCTTAGCTAATATTGTCAATGCATTGCATAAATACAGTCTCGTAATTCTCCAAATGAGAGTGCAACACCAACATCTCGTTGTGTACATAATCATCATACACCTCACTATGACCCTCATTTAGATAAAATATTTTTAAAACAATTGAGGCTTTGATATTGTCCCTACCTCCCCACACCTTAATCTGGATTTCTAAAAGTGAACGTATTTTTCCTAAATATTCATGAAGGATATAAATGGTATCGTTTAATAAATTTCCCCCCATAAATGAATTAAATGGATCCCCAAATTTTGCAGTAAAAACGTCTATTGTATTCAATATCTAATTTGTTTTTTAAAATTCCGGTAGCAACAATAATTTTACATCATTACCCCCTCCCCCTTGTATATCATCATCATTAGCTAAACCCTACCCCCCTTGTATATCACTATCTAAACCCTCTCCCCCACTTTGTTCAACAATAGGGCTGGTCTGTGGAGTAAAATCTCCCAGTTCCCTTAGCATTACCTCGAGTGTATTAGGGCTGTGTGAATCTGCCCAAGCAAATTGTTCTTCAATTATATTTGGTTGAACTGGGACGATGTCCATTAAATCAGTGGGAGGAAGATTATCCTTTAACTCTTTGGAGATATTATCTAAAATTTGCATTGTATTATGGCTTAACCACGGTAAATCGCCCTCTGACGTAACTGCAATGCCTTGCTCAGCTGTACTAGCGTCTACATCTAAATAATTATTCAATAAATTGTCCGCCCATTCCGTATCAATGGCATAAGTTTCATTTAAATTAACACTACCATAACACTCCTATAAGAATTTACCGTATCGTTCGAGATCTTGTTTGTCGGTAGCCGGTATTTCAGTGACCTGATTGTCTCGAAACTCTATTGGCGGTTCAATTTGAATCATTTCGTGACTTGTTTCTTCAGATGGGTGAGAGGGTAGTGCATATGGAAAACGATGTAACCAATAAAGAAAATAGATTATTTTCAAAGTGTCTAAATCATCGTATTTTTAAAAGACTCGAATAGCGAACTATATTTTCTAATTGTTTAAAAAGTTTGCTTAAAAAAACACGCTTAGTAGTAGCAGTAGTACTAGCAGAAGCAGTAGCAACATCACGATCTGTGCGCACATAGTACCACTGGGTTAATTCACTGTTCCCCACTCTAACTACTCTATATATCCTGAAATTTCCAATTTAAAAGCCACCCCATACTCATTAGTGATATAACATATTTACAATCTAAACGAGACAAAGTAGATTTTGATTTTGTTCAAACAACCCCCAAAAATTTAATATTAATACTCTTTATCTGCTTTGGAAAAAAACACGGTCTTTACTTGGTTTTAAAGGGGCAGTCTAACTCCTTCAGGTCATCTCCAGAAAATAGCTAATTTTCAATGTGTATAAACCAATCTACTTTGATCCTAGAATTGCATCCGTTAATGCAAGTCTGTTATTTTCACGATTTTCTGAAACATACGATAAAATGGGGACCGTTAAGCCTCGCATCTCTTATCGATTGCCCCAAAATCTTGGCAAGCTGTAATTGAAAGTTGACAACAATATTGCTCAAAATAGAAGCTGTATTATTCTGGAATTAATTCGAAGTCTAAAGGTACAATCTCTGTCCTTCAAAGTGACTTGGGAGAAAAATCATTAGCGGAAATAAAATTTACACTTACATTTAGATCTGCAGCTTGCTTGTTGAGGACTGAAGGAGGCTCATTCTTGCCTTGTATGGAGGGCGTTGGTCTTGAAGGCCCACCATGCTTGCCATAAACGATGACTGTTGGTCTTGAAAGCCTGGTGACTTCACTGTCTTGTGTGGAGAGCATGGGCGGGGTAGCATTTCTCCTTTGGGGTGTTGGGGGCATGGATGAACCAGCCATCTCCAACCGCTGCATGGGAGTAGCATCATTGACCCTAGCCTTCTTGTCAGGTGGGTGATATTACTCAAAATTGTCCTTAAAAAGAAATTAAGTTTTAGTTTTTCATGCAAGGAAAAACCGTACAAATTATATTGAAAAACCAAACTCCCCCTCTTCGATATCGATGTTAGAAAATCAATTTTCAGGTTTTCATCTATTTAATATATGCTATGCTTTACCCCCCCCCCTTTACATAATTTCCATGTCCTAAAAATATCTCTTTTAGGTACTAACTTTGCAAATAATTCGTCCCTTTTTCAGACCATCTAGAATATTGCTACCCGCAAGCTTAATCCTTTTCTTGTGGTGGGAATAGCACCCTTGTTTTGTTAATTTAGACAAGGCGCGTGCGAAATGATTTGTTTACAAAATAACCCTTTTGAGACGTATTCAAATATGTTTTTGTTAATTTAGACAATGCGTGCTAAAATGATTTTGAGGGTTTTAACGCATGAAGGAGAAAAGACACTTTTTGAGTAAAAGAATAACTTCAATTGATAGAATTAATTGGTGACGAATGGTGGGAGGAGTTGGGGGGGGGGGTTTACATAGTGGAAAAAAGAGTATATTTTGAAACAAACTATAAAGATTTTTTTTGGGGTGGGGGGGGGGGTAATACCCTGAATTTGAATATATTGGGGAGAGGTGGGGGACTACATAAAAAAATGATTTTATTGGGAAAAACCAAAGAAAATTTACTAAACAGAACTCACAATATAAATTTGTGTAGGTAAATCTTCTAAATCCACAGTATTCGTTGTTTGCTCCATTATATCTGGAAACGATATGTTACTTTAACCACAAAGCTTGTTCATTATAAACAAAATCTCAAGGTTGAATTGCGATGTAAGAGAAACCTTACTTAAATCAATTGACCTAGAAAGAGACACGTGATACTGTCCCGTTAGACTCGCTCTTATCTGGCTATGATTTAAACTTCTTCCTGTATTCTAAGTCTCTGATTGGCCTAGAAAAAGACACGTGATCTTGTACAGTTAGACTTGTTATAGATGGCAGCAGTGGTGCCCCGTCTGTATTCTACCTCGTTGGGGGTCAATGATCTTGTACTCGTCGCGCTGGCACTCCCATTCCTACTCTTACAACACCTTCCCCGGGCTCTGGGGGATTGTGTCGATCCCTGATTTTTTTTATTTGATCTTTAAACTATTTTGAACAAAATAGCTATCTCAAAATTTTGTTTGAATACGTTTGAGGAAGAGGGTTTGTGTGAGGGTGGGGGGGTAGATGCCCTCCGTCAATTTTTGACTCTTAAAAAGGTAAATAGAACTTTCAATTTCCAATCTAATCAGAGGCCTCTGAAGTTTATACGACCACTACTTACATAAAAGCCTTAAAAGCCCCCGATGCATAACTTACAAGACTTGCCCACTGGCTCCGGGGGGTTGTGTCAAACTCGGGATTTTGTTATTTTATCTTTAAATTATTTTGGACAAAATGGTTATCAAAACTTTTTATCGGATGCATTTGGGGAAAAGGGTCTTGGAGGGGAAGGGGGATCGCCGCCCTCCGATCACTTTTGACTCGTAAAAAGGGCATTAGAAATTCTTATTTAAAATCAAATGATCCCCCTCTGAAGTTTATACTACCATCCCTTCCATAAAAACCATAAAAACACTTGTCCCGGGTTCTGGGGGATTGTTTTATCCCTGGAGTTTTTGTTATATGGTTTTTGGTCAATTTTGAATAAAATGGCCATATGAATAATTCAATCGGACGCATTAGGGGAAAAGAGGGTTAGTGGGGAAGGGGTGGCTAGTTACCATTGGATCACTTTTGACTTAAAAAGGGAACTAGAATTTTGAGTTTCTAATTATTTTAGTACCCTCCGAAGTTTATGCGACCACCTCTTCCATAATACCTTATAAAACCCTGGTGCACAAGTTACAACCCTTAGTTCCCTCGCGCTCTGGGGAGGGGAATACGTTGACCCCGAACTTTTCATTATTTGATAATTCCAAAGAAAATACCTCAAATCCATCGAATACATTTGAGGAAAAGAGGACGTGGGGATAGATACCCTTTGATCACTTTTAACCGTTAAAAAGTTAACTCAATTTCCAATCAAATGAGCTGTTTCCGAACATTATACGGCCACTCCTTACATACAAACATTATATGCCCCCAAGGGATAACTTGAAACATTTGCTAGTGGGCTCTGGCGTGTTGTGTTGACCCTGGAGTTTTTGTGATATGAGGTTTGAACTATTTTCAATAAGATGCCTATTTCAAAATTTTGATTGGATGGGATTGGAGTAAAAATGGCGAACAGCCAGTTGACCTCCACTCTTTTGACTCTTAAAAAAGTGAACTAGAACTTTCGATTTCCAATCAAATGAACCCCTTCTGAAGTTTATACGAGCAGCCCTTCCATAAAAACCATATATACCCCCAGGGCATAACATACAACTCCTGCCCCAGGTCCCTGGGGGGTTGTGTCCACCCCCAAGTTTTTGTTGTATAATCCTAGAAATAAGATTATAATTTTTATCGCATGCATTTGGTGAAAGATGGGCAAGGGGGCTATTTGCCTTCCGATAACTTTTGATTCCTAAAAGGGCATTATAGCTTCCGATTTCCAATCGAACGAGGCCCTCCGAAGCTTATACGACCATCCCTTCCATAGGAAGCGTCTGTGGGGAAAAAATGGAGCCTTATGGCCTTGAGTTTGGTGGAGGGGGGCTAGTTGCCCTCGGATCACTTGATTTAAAAAGAGAACTAGAACTTTCAATTTTGAATCATTTGAGTCCTCTCCGAAGCTTATAAACTATTGATGGAGCCTTATGGCCTTGAGTTTGGTGGAGGGGGGCTAGTTGCCCTCGGATCACTTGACTTAAAAAGGGAACTAGAACTTTCAATTTTGAATCATTTGAGTCCTCTCCGAAGCTTATAAACTATTTTGATCTTTAAACTATTTTGAACAAAATGGCTATCTCAAAATTTTGATGAGAAGCATTTGGGGAAAAAGGGGCCTTGGTATGGGGGAGGGGTGTTGCACTACGATCACTTTTGACTCTTAAAAAGGACAATAGAGATTCTGATTTACAATCGAATGAGCCCCCTCCGAATTTGATACAACCATCCCTTCCATAAAAATCTTATATTCCCTTGGGGCATAAATTACAACACTTGCCCCAGGGTCCTGGTGGGCTGTGTTATCCCTGGAGTCTCTGTTATATAATCTTTGGTCTATTTTAAATAAAATGGCCATATAAAAATTCAATCAGACGCATTTGGGGAAAAGAGGGTTGGCGGGGGGGGGGGGGGCGGGGTTAGTTGCCATCGAATCACTTTTGACTCTTAAAAAGGGAATTACAACTTTCAATTTCTGATCATTTGCGTCCTCTCCGGGGTTTATACGGCCACTTCTTCCATAAAAAATGTATATGCCCAAGGGCATATGCCCAAGGGCATAATGTATATGCCCCAGAGCCCAAGGGCTCTGGGGGTTTGTTTCGACCCCAGAGTTCTTATCATTATGTTTGGACTATATTTAACAAAATGGCTATCTCAAAATTTTTATCGGATGGGTTTGGGGAAAAAAGGGCGTGGGGGGCAAATTACCCTTTGATCTCTTTTGACTCTTTAAAAATGAATTGGAAATTTCAATTTCCAATCAAATGAGCCCTCTTTGAAGTTCATACAAGCATTCCTTCTATAAGAACCATATATGTCCCTAGGCATGACTTACAACGCCTGCCCCAGGCCCTGGGGGGTTGTGTCGACCCCGGACAAAATTTTAGCTGATGGGTTTGGGGAAAAAAGGGCGAGAAAGGATAGTTGCCTTCCGATCTCTTTTGACTCAGAAAAAATGAACTAAAAATTTTAATTTCCAATCAAATGAGCCCTCTCTGAAATTTATACGAGCATTCCTTCTACAAGAACCATATATGCCCCCAGGGTGTAACTTACAACACCTGCCCCCAGTTCCTGGGGAGGGATGTCATCTACGGAGTTTTTGTTATATGATCTTTGAACTATTTTTAACAAAATAGCTATCTCAAAATGTTTATCGCATGTATTTGGGGAAACAGGGCATGGGTGGGCTAACTACCCTCCGATCACTTTTGGCTCTTAAAAAGGGCACTAGAACTCCCGATTTTCAATCGAATAAGCCCTCTTTGAAGTTTATACGAAGACCTCTTCCATATGAAGTGCCACTGGGGGAAAAAAATAAATAAATAATAAAACATTGGAGCCGTATGACCTTTACTATAGGCAACGCTATAGCGTTGTCTTTGATTGTAAGATAGAGCACATAGACATATATATCATATACTTTTTTTCTGTGGCTACTTCCAAAGAAACCTATCCGACTCTAACAAGTCAGTATCAAATCAGATTTACCATCATACTGCAAGATTTCTAGGGTTGCAACTCATGGAATAAGAGTGAATGAGGTAGTATTTCAAATCTTGTGACTCACCAATGGACAAGAATTGTGATACCATTTTCAACGGTAATATTTGTAATTCTATAATTTTTTTGTCAACTATTTAAACTTAAAGGTTCTACCATAACGAAAGCTGACACTTTTAATTAAGTTTTAAATGATATTTAGCTTCTTTTTTTTCCCCTATAGGATATACTAACTAATTTTTTTTGCAAGTTTTCCATTGCAAAATGAGACAGAATTGCTTGCAACTAACAAATACAACCGGATAATTATATTTGAATCCATTAATATTTGTCTAAGAAGGGCTAGAAAGGAAATAATAGATTCACGTTTTAGATAATTTCTAGAGAAAAGTAAAAATTACCTTTTTTAACATCAAGCATGATTGCGATCACAAAATCATGACTGTGCTTGGTCAAGTACTATGATCGCAAACCCTACTTACGAGTATGAACGAACAATTACTCTACATGCTGATTAGAACGTTTTACAGTTAATCTTTGAGTAGTTGGCAGCGACGATAGAAAAGAATGAATGGCAGGGCTGATAAGGAACGGGATCAATATCGCCTCAGAAATACATATGTTGATCATCTATGTATCATATAATTCACAACTCTCACTATGTGCACACCTGACTTTCTTCTTAGAAAGTTAAAAACCCTTGCACAAAATCCATTACTGACACTACATCATCGGTACTTAATTTTATTTTTTTTTCAACAAGTATGGCTATAGTGTGGTTCGGGCATAACGCTTAAGGCCTAGATGTCTGAGTATGAGCAGTAGACTAAACGTTTTTTATACTTTCGTGAGTATATCACCGTCTCAAATACAACATCTGAATCAATTAGTAGAAAGAATTATATATCTATTTCATTTAACCAGCCAGTTTCAAAAGTTCTGGTTTCAGTTAACGTTTCACAATGAAAAAGGAAAAGCTTTAGAAGAAAAATTAAACATTTTAGTGAAAAAAACTGACAGGATAATATCCTTTTCGTATGCAAAAAAGGAAAAGATGATGGAAAGACAGAATTTTTCGTTTTGTGTAATTAAAGAATGGTCCTTTCCAACTTCTTCGATAGATTTTAACTCATCGTCTGAGTTATAATTTTTTTTAATGGTCTATTGAGGCTCATTTTCTTACTATGATCTCCAATGGGGCAAAAAGCTTTAAAACAGAACTGAATTTACGCTCTGTAGACATGGTGTTAATCGAACTACAATCGTTAAGAAACATTAAAATTGTAGGATAAGAAATTAACAACTCTTTTATATACACTAGAATTAAATTTATGCTTCGGATAAATGATATTAAATTAACATAAATTATCAAAGAACATCAAGATAATTTTAGAATACTCCAAGTTCCTCTCATAAACGTGTCAACAAAAGGTGCGTTAAGTTAACAGAAAATACAAATTTCCAAAGAATTAACATTTAGACGCAGCAGCATTGACAAATGAAGAAGAAGCTGGGAGTAAAGACAACAAACAATTTCGGTGTCTGAAATAACACCTGAATTAGTGAAACCTATTGAGTCAAATATAGTTAGCAGCAGATTTTTTACGATTCCAGTTTTCTAACAAAGTATAGAGATACCGTACTTTTAAATAACTATATTTCATTTGTCAAACAAAGGTTCCCAGGCATGTAAAGATCCATCATCAGCACAGGAAAAAATTAGGTCGCTTTCGTCATGATACCAAGCAGCAAACAAGGTACAGACCATATCGCCAGCCCTATTTTTAGCGTGGCCTTCATGTTCAAATATTTTGCCATTTGGAGAGTACAAAGGGATAGAACCACTACCACCACAAACGATTACCTTATTTTTCTGGATATCAACCACTGGAGTTCTCGTAAAGCCTACTTCTTGAAATTTACTAATCAAGCCCATGGTTCGCAAATCAAAATAATTGATGGCACCAACACTATTTGCATTCACAATTAGATCGGACTCACAAGCAAAAGTATAAGTAGCTGATTGATCTGGTGATCTGTGAGTGCTCAGTTGTTTATAATCTCCACTTCTTAAGTCGTGAACACTAACTTGCCCGGTATATTTGTTGCAGCTAAGAAGGATGTGTTCCGACTTGGATGCAACTTTTGATACGTCAGGCGCATCATCGACTTTGTGCATAAAAGCTTGAGATTCGAGGTCGAAAACGATCAGAGATGTGCCGTTTGCAAATACCATCTTTTGGTTGTCAATTGCGAATGCGGATATGTTTGTATTTTCAAAGAAGGTCGAATTGCTTTCGATTTGTTCTAGAAACAGAAGGAAAGTTGAAATGAAAGTAAATGAACAAGTGAAACTGTTATTAAACAAGAGGATTTTAGGTGAGCGCAAAACTTTCTAGAAGAATAGAAACTTTCTAGGCAAACAAGATAATACTTCGTAATGCAGTTCCTACATTCTAAGCCTTAGAACTTTCTTGCTTAGATTTTAGGTCCTAGAATGTAATAGCTTAGAGAGAGAAAAAAGAACAGTCTTTGACGTAAAAGGAATATAGAGTTTTAACATTGTCGGCGAAGCAAATTTTCGACTCGCTTGTCGAACAGCGAAAATCATAGAGTTCTGATTCATTGTAATGTCCCATTATGGGCAGTTCAAACTGTAGCTGGTATTTGGAACGTTTCAAAGATGACTCTTCCTCAATCATTATTAACAGACCCTGTCCGAAAAGTTTTGATTTCCTTAGCTCTCAATACAAAATGTTAAACTTTTGGTGTGATTTCGGATCTTTCTGTTAAAAAAGTAATATTTCGGAATTGTTTTAATTCATACCATAACGAGATAGAGAATGAAAATGGATTGAATAAAAATAAAAACTAATTTCTTAACATGTTTAAAAAAAGAAAGTAATATTTCGGAGTTGTTTAAATTCATACTATAATAGAATAGACATTGAAAATGGATCGAAAATACATAAAAACAAAAGTCTTTACATGTAAGTAAAGAACACTGTCAAAACTTAAAACGGATCGAATAAAAACAAATTTCTTTACGTGAAAGTAAAGAACACCGTCAAAACTTAAAACAAACAGAAGTTAAACCAAATGTAGGAGGGGCTAAATCCCCCCCCCCCCCAATCCCATTCTTCAACATCATAGTTTCCTTTCTTTCACAATGTTTCAAGAGTGGATATGCTCATACAGGTTTATTTGCTATAAATATAAAAAAAACTGTTCAAAGATTTTGAAAAGCAATAGTTAAAACAAAACGCTCGCAATTACCATCCGGATGGATCTGTTAAATATGAATTTGTGTTCAAGTCAAACTGTACCATGTAAAGGGCGGCAAAGGGAAAGGGAGGGGGGTTGCTTTTCAATTTTAGCGTCAATTTTAAGTCTCATATCAATTAAAAAACTTGCTTTATTTGTTTCACTTCTAACTCATTTTTAATTTGTTTATAATAAGTACATTACAGACTACAGGATAAGGCACTTAGGAACGAAACCCATTACCGCATATAAATATGCCTTTGAAACCTATCGATTTTTTTTAAGGTTACCAATACTTTAAGAAAACGAATAATCATCTCATAAATTTGTGAACTTACAACATTTTTGTCTAACTCGGTCTAAAATTGTAGCCTTGCAGGGAAAAATTGTAGAAATGGTAGCTTAATGAGCCACGGCATTTTTGATAATTAAACAGGACACAGGAATCAAAAATCTTGTTTCGGGTTATTCTTGGGAATATGTTACTCCCTTAAAAGCTTAGGGGGCATAGAGTCAAACACTGAAGTAAATTTTCGTAACTTGAATTTCCAATTTTCCAAAGAGTGGGGGTTCTTCTGATTAGATCGATCTAGGGGTGATTTCTCCGCTCAGCTATATACATTGAAGCACATAAATATAGACTAAAAAAATGTCTACAAAAAAAGAAGAGCTGCTACCCTTTCAAAACCTATCATTATAGCATGGGGCCCGATCTAAAAGGACTTCAACATAAAAATCTTAGCCCAAAAGGTGAAAATACACAAAAGAATCGTTTAAATCCGATCAGCTTGAAGCTTACAGGGCATGTACCCTGGGCAAAAGGGACTTGAAAGCCAAGTAATGTTTGCCAAAGGGTTAAATAAACACAAAACACGTTTTACTCAGGCCGATCATCTGAAAACTTACATATCATGTGCCCTGGACTAATCAGACTTCAGCGCACAGCAAATGTCCAGTCCAGTTGAAACTTCAAGAATATGTACCATGGGCGAAGGGGACACAAAAAAAAAGAAAAAAAGTCAGAGTTAAATGGGTTTACAGCAACAAAATGGACAAAAAGCCTTGAAATTAGCCCTCTTTGGTAGAATCAAAGCTATCTGTCACGCAACTATGTCGTGTTGTATCTCTCAATAAAAAAAAATGAAACCAAGTCGGATTGGGGAAATAGTCCAGTAAAACCTCGGTATTTGAGCAACAGATACGTTTTTAGCACCAAAATGTCAAGAAAAATTTGCTTAATAACAAACCAAAAATTGACCGTCCAGAAATACCTCTTTTCAGGTAAAAAAGAGGAAAAGTTGGGGGATCTCGAGTTTAAATTTCTGCAATATTTTCTGGACTGAAAAGTCATTTCCTATTAACTCAAGTCCAAGGAGACCGAAAATGATAGAAGAATTGGAAAATTACATCGCTTAGTATCCCATTTTTTACCCAAGCAAGTTCAGAGGTGGATAAAAAACTAGAATCTTAATGTGCGCAGTGTTTGGCGGATTGAAAGGTCGTTTCCTATTTATTCAAGCCTGGGGAGACCAAAAATGACATCAGAATTGAAAAATTCCAGAGCTTAGCACCCATTTTCTCCTTAGGCGATATAGGAAGGGGTAAAAATACCATTTGTGGTATTATAATAATATAATACATAATTTAAAACATATATAACTGAAAGGTCATTTCCTATTACTTCAAGTCCGGGGGGACCAAAAAGACATCAAAATTGGAAAACTTCATCATTTAGCACCCCACTTCCCCATTTTTTTTTAATTATGTATTATGTAATTATAATATCACAAATAGTTTTTTTGTACCCCTTCTGACCTTACCTAGGGGGGAAATGGGGTACTAGGTAATAGACTTTTTCAATTCTGATGTCATTTTCGGTCTCCCCAGACTTGAATTTAAAGAATTCGATCTTTGAATCCACCAAATACTGTACAAATTAAGAATCTGATTTGTAATCCCCCTTTGACCTTGCTTGGGCGGAAATGGGGCACTAAGCGATGTAATTTGGTGCCAAAACATTTTTGTGCTGTTTAAATGCCGGGTCTATACTGGACTACAAGTTTGAAAGCGCTAACTCTTCTGATTCCTCAGTTATAGGGCTACAAGTTCAGAAAATGGGACTTAAAAAATTTAGAAATCGTTGGATCAATCTCACCTTTGGCTTCCAACCCAATATCTGAACTCTCAACTGATCTTTCGTCTTTCAACTATCTGTTACGTCATTCGAAAACGATGTAAGTTCTGAGCGGGATAAGTTCAAGCTGCGGATTGACTAGGTAGACATCAGAGAAGTTGGCACTACCATGAGAGAAGCTGGCACTTTTCACCTTTTTTTTAAACGACCTAAGGATCTTCAATCTGCATTATTGAATAGCCAAAGTAGTTATTCCTCCCTCCACCACACCTTAAAATATTATCTAGAAGGCAGTAGCGTTGTGCCTCGTGTGAACCAGAGTCACAAAAATTTTTTCGACCTGTGCGATTGAATGTGCAAAATGAAAATACTGCCCCTCCAACGCCACCTCTTCCCTCACAGATCTGTGAGCAGAAAGGTAAGTAGAACTTCTTAACAATCAGCATGAGGGGCAAGTACCTTGGGTCAATAGGAAAAGATGATGATTATTTACAGACGACGCAGCATCTTTTCTGACCTTTATACGAAAGTGCTCCAATATGCATGAATCTTATGCGGCAATAATATTCGAGAAAAGAGACAGAAGTAACGTTCTTTTCGATACGTTCGTTCGTTCCAAGCTCTAACTACTTTCCGAGGAAAGTATCCAGATCCACATTTGATGGACACACAGCTGTAGTCAAGCAGACTTCCCTCAAGAAACTTTAGACCTCTGATTTTGTGCGATAGAAACACTATTAGGCTTCAAGGCTTCAAAAGTTGATGACTCATTAAATTTTCTAACTTTGAAGCCTGCCGGTGCCAGGACTGTAATGTCAGTAGTCCAAAATTTTTAGAATAAAGTCTCTTTGGGTTATACGTACCTGTTTACCAGATTTCAAGTGAGTCTAAGACCTTTGACATTTCGGTCACTTCTCCACCATGCTACCATAGTGTTCAGAGGCTATCCATCCCACATAAATCATAAAGTAGTTTCTAACTCAACGTTTTGTCTACCACGCTCTAGTCTATCACCTGCTGGCTCAAAAACTTCGCTGCCTCGCATCCGGCCCAAAGATGTCCCCGATAGCCTCTGTACATCCATGGGATTGTATCTCTTTATGATTTTGCTCTACGATTGGAAGCATAAAGGTGGTCTTTAATTTCTCTAAAGCCCTCACCTTTCGATATTAAGAACACTGTTTCTTGATTGATACTTCTACAGTAATTACATTTCTTATTTTGTCATCAAAACTTGCTTTTGCTGAAGATAGTGGTAAAAATTTAATTATCATCTTATTATTAAATAACCGCATACTATATCTCCAGCACAATAATCTTCATTGTTTGAATATTTTAGAGACTTTATTCAAAAAAAGCAATATTAAAAAAAAAAAGGAATTTTACCGGAAGACGTAATACTATTTTTATTTTAAGCCATCTGTACAGACAACAAAGATAAACAAACACTTCCAACAAAACAGAACACGACAATATTCTTTTATTAACATTAAAGGAATGAGATACGTCTATTTTCAAGGGTATCCACATGATAGGAGTAAGGATCGTTCACCAAAAAGAAGAACAAATTACCCCCCCCCCCCAAAAAAAAACTCTAAAAAACTACTGCACAAAATTCCGGTTCACCGAAAATGTTGACTATATATTCAATTTTTTCCTAAAATTAAAATTACTACCCAGCATTGTAGTTCTCAAACAGAAAAGCTTAAAGAACTTTTTCCTACATTTAACACATAATACTACTATGCCAATAAAAAAAGGACTGATATTAAGTTAAAAAACTTTTTTTCAAAAAACATATTTTTAAAAAAGTAAAGAGCGATATCTGCTTTGCAATACGGGGCCCAGGGATCGATCGCTGCTGCGGCAAGATTGGGCGACAGGCTTGCTACTTGTTCCTGTAAAAAAGACCCAACAAAAGGAACGTCAATTCAACGCCCTATGCGCCAGCATTAGCTCTAGAGAACCTTTTATCCTAAAATGGCAATTTATCCTTAAATACCGATATTAGAACCTAATACCAGCGGAATTAAAGTCATATGATAAGGAAAACTTAAAATGAACAGAAATCACTATGAATGAATAAATTAAACCTAAAACAAACAGAAATGACAATCAATAATTGTTTTGAATCTATTAACAGACATTACTACAAATAGATAAATGAGACCAACAACAGACTGAAATTAAAATGAATAACAAAGTTAAACTCAAAGCCAACACCACCGGCATTAGAGCCACCAAATGGGGGGGATGGGGCAATTCCCCGCTCACTAAGTTTTTTTTCTTCCTCCTAATTTTGAAAAATTAAAAACTGCTCAAACTTCCAGGAATTCTTTTCTCATGTTCATTAGTCTAAAATGTAATAAATTTTCATCAATAATTTCTTCCTGACATAATTTCTCATTGACATTTTTTTATGTCTTATCAATCATAATTACAAAAGTTAAAACTGTTATTTTCATATTCTCACCTTTATCAATGCTAACCAGCAGAAACTGTTATATTTTTATGGACTTTTGCCAACCAAGATACTCTCGCTACATATATAAATCATCAAGGTTTTTTTTCAATTTATCAATTGCTTTTCAAGGGACCACGAAAAAGATTTAATTATCGAGAGATTCAAATTATGAGTGTCAAATTATAGAGAGTCGACTGTAGTTAAACCTGGATAAACTCACCATTGTTATCCAAAGAATAGCATGTTAAACCAGGTTTCCCTTTAAGGAGGCAAAAGAATCTTGGGTTTTCATCAGACGTTTGAGAATGTTTCACCTAGGGAAAAAGAGCTTTTGTATGAATAAAAATTGCCGTTCCATTTATTATAATTTCCAAATTAATGGAGGCAAACAATATGACAACGTGGTAAAACTTTTTACGAAGAAAATAAATTTAGCCCAAAAATTTCGATTCCACATCCATAATATACTAAAACGAAAGAAGAAAAAATTGTATATTAAGAAAAACAAAACAGATTAGAAAAGATAAAAATCACATAGAAACAAAACTTCTACAGGAATAAACGCCGAAAAGAGCAACTTGAAGAACCTCCTAAAGTGGTAAAAACTGTGCAAACTATGGTACCAAAGGACCTCTGTACGAATTCAATATAAAACTCCATTAAAATAAACATGTAAACAAAGCATTACAATGACATAGCAAGTAATACAATAAATTGATTAACAATACAAAAAATTGATTCATGAACGAAGTTAAAGAGCTTTAACTACCATTTATTTTTAAAACTTAAAGGATCTTCTCGTTCACCCAGACCAATGGACTTGGGTTATTTTCAATAATTTTGAAACACATCCAGGGCTTCCCAACCCAGACAAATTAGGCACTCTAGGATTTGGGATATTTCCCGTCTTTCCGCTTCTTCCAGTCTCGCCTTCTGGAACTTGGAAGGCGTTGGGGAACATTGAATATTAAGCTGCTTTGATAGCAGTTTAATTTTTATTCTGATAATTCTTTGAGCTTTAGTCTAGCTCCCACTGTATTTTGCACAGCTCTTGAAATCAGTTACCACTTCAGCGGTTCTGACAGCAATTTTATGCTTATTTTTTAAATTTAATTAATTTACTTTTAGATTAATTAATTAATTTACAGGAAGAGGTTCTTCAAGTCTCTTTTTCCCTGGCACATACGCATAAATACATATTCCCGTTTCCCGATACCACATTTGGAGGGGAGGAATTAAAAAACACAAAAGCAGGGCTCGAATGATTCCTGCTCATTAAAAAAGAGACCTGACGAC
Organism: Artemia sp. Qi Xiang Cuo; assembly: GCF_049724085.1. Classification (NCBI taxonomy): domain Eukaryota; kingdom Metazoa; phylum Arthropoda; class Branchiopoda; order Anostraca; family Artemiidae; genus Artemia; species Artemia sp. Qi Xiang Cuo. The sequence goes on from NC_142811.1 coordinate 25,571,922, forward strand.
CTGTTAAGGGAATTTTAGGGAGGGAAGGGACCAATAGAAACCAAAATGGGAAGGGATTTTGATTGTCATTCATGCTCAAAACAGTCTTTTGCTCATAAATCAGAAACGTTGGTGAAATCACCCTAAGAATCATCATGTTCATTACCCTTGGAAGGAAATCATTTTCCCTGGAGACAGGTCAGTTGTCTTTATTTTTCTATTTTCTTTTTGTTCAAACTTTTATTTATGTTTATTTAAAACAAAAAAGAAAAGCAACTTCAAGACTAGAAAGAAGTAAAAGTAGTCCATAAGTCTTCAGCTGGCAATCTAACTCATTTACTTCTTCGAGAGATTGGTGAACTTGCTTTTCAGGTCCGACTTCCTCTTTTGTACCTTCATTTCAGTGCGCTCTTTTTCGTTCGATTGGTTTGACGCTTCTATCTGATCAAGAAGACGTCAATTCACCAAAAAATTGACCTCTTTTTTTATAAATGACCTTGATATACAGTAATATAAATAAAAAAACAGGTTCAAACAAAATAAAATATGAAAATACTATTTTAATAAAAAGATAGACTAAGCAACATCTATATTCACAGGTGTCTGCTGGATAGCTTCAGCCGTATAAAAGATATAAAATCAAACAGATTTTCAATCCGTGTGAATAAAAGTCCTACTCTCTATCGACTAATATTTTATAGTCGGAATTGTCGCACAAGTCTACGGCTGAACGAACTTGTTCACCCAAACTTTGATTGAATATTAAGATTTTGCACAAAACTCAATCCAACATTTTAGCCCTAACATAGAAAAAGTTTAAAAAAAAATTACAAATGCTACAATTATCTGATAACAAATCTATGTCAATTAGAAAATTAATAGAATGTTGCTTCCCCGTAGTAGCATAATATTTGCAGGCATGCATATATGATGAGCCACTAGAACTTTCAATTACCCAAGGAATGAGCCTCCTCCCGCGTTTTTACGATCACCCGTTCTAACGAAGTGGCCGGAAAAAAAAAGGAATTTAGAAGGCGTATGGTTCTTAACTTAATCAGTGCTGCCTTTCATGCCATGTCATATGATTACTTACAAAAACGCTGGAGGGGGTGGGGGCATTTCCAGGAGCAATATATTTTTATCGATGAGAAACTTGCAAAAGTGACAGCCCTTGTCCAGGGGCTGTTGTTGTTTTTTTAATCCCTGACTTATAGTTATTTTACTTTTTGACTATTTTGAACGAAATGGCTATCACAATTTCCAATCGAATGAGCCCCTTCCGAAGTTTATACGATCAACCCTTCCATATGTAAAATAACTATAAATCAGGTAATAAAAAAAACACCCCCCCCCCCCTGATAAGGGCTGTCACTTATGCAAGTTTCTCATCGATAGCATGTAAGGTGTTTTATTAATAAAACAAGGGCATGTTTTTGTTAAGGGCATGTTTGATTCTGGATCTCCTGGATGCGCTGCTAGTTGCGCACTAAGATTAGTGAAAACGGGGCCACCGATGGAAAGTTGTGCACGGCCATCCCCGTCTACCCCCTAGTATCAATCCCGACCTCCGAATATCCTCCCATTTGCAACGTAAATGGGAGGATAGCTCTATATACTGATTGTGAGTGGTTTTCTCTTATGTAAATTTAGTTTAGTGTGCTTAAGACATCCCCTACATGTGTGCTTAAGATACATCCCCAATTGCATCTTATCGAAATTTTGAAATAACCATTTTATTCAAAACAGTCCAAAATTCTAATTACAATAACATAGGAATTGAGAAATCCTCCGTAGCCCCCGGGGCAAGGATTGTAACTTATGTAAGGATTGTAACTTATGTAAGAATATAAGGTTTTTGTGGAAGGGGTGGTAGTATTAACTTTGGAGGGGGCTTATTTGATCGGAAATTGAAACTTCTAGTTTTTTTTAAGAGTCAAAAGTGATCAATGGGTAACTAGCCCACGCCCCACTTTCCCAAATGGCATCCAGTCAAAATTTTGAGATAGCTATTTTTTTTCAAAATATTTCAGAGGCAAAATAGCCATGCTTCTGGGGTTGAGCCCCCCCCCCCCACCCCAGAAAAATGGCTCTGAAATACAGAACTTGCTTGTTGTTACTTTGATACCTTGTTTACTTTGGTGTTTTCTTTGCTTTTTTATTTTTTTTTACTTTGATATTGTTACTTTGATACTAGTTTTGATACTCTGATGAAAGTTTGGTGTTAAAAAAAAAAAATCATTTTGAAATACAATTTTTTTTTAAACTTGAAATTTTTTGCATTCAAAAACGAAGAAAAAAAAATTAAAAAAAAACTTTCCGAAGAAGTTTTTCAAAGAAAAATAAAGGCCACATTAAACTTAAGATCAGCAGATAGAAATACCTGTCAAAATTCAAACTCAAAACGAGCAGAAACTAAATAAACAATAATAGCCAAAAAAACACACAAGTACTAATATAAATGAATAGATAAATCTTAAAGCGAGCAATGCGTAAATTGAATATGCAAATCAAGCTTAAAACGAAACAAATTTTTTGCTATTGAAGTATAAATGAAACCCAAAACGAACAGAAACTAAATAAACAATCAATGCAAACAAACATACAATAGATACTAATAAAAATGAATAGATAAATCTTAAAACTAGTTAAACTTAAATTGAATATGCAAATCAAGCTTGAAACGAACAAAAATCACAACAAACAAGAGTTTGGGTATAGGATCCTTCTCTCACTGTAAAAGTCTAAAACCAACTGCGTCATTGACGTTTTACTGAAAACTATATGTGTCTTGAACAGTCTTGGAAAGTACAAATAAAATCAAACTGAATATTTGATATATAATGACATTAACTGTTGAAAGATAATCAGTTCAAGATTTTATTTCACCATAATTTTTGTCTTCATTTTCAATGCTGTAATAACTGGAACAGAAAATATTTGTGATATAATTCATTTTCAGTGAAGCGCCAATGATGGAGTAGGCTTTAGGTTTTACAATTAAGGAATGGGGCTGCATCCAAACTCTTGTTTGTAGTGAAACTATATTTGTCTTGACCAATCTTGGAAAGAACTAATAAGTTAAACTGAATATTTGATGTATAATGATATTAATTGCTGAAAGCTCATCAGTTCAAAATTTTACTGTAATTTTAATGTTTATTTTCAGCATTAAGTACAAAAGAAAGTATTTGCAATATAATTCGTTTTCAGTAAAGCGCCAATAACGCAGTACGTTTAAAGTACCAAGGACACCTAAAATGAAAACTAATTCATTAAATTGGTCAAGTGCAAACTTACATAGCCATACGTCTTAAATTAGTGTGAAAAACCGATAATTGATTTTTTAAGGAGAAAGATCGCCTGTTTACATAATGTATTCCAAAACGCAAGTTCGTGGCCAATTTCAAAAATAAAGAACGTGTGCTCTTAAACAGCAGAAAATGACCAAAAAATAAATAAATCATCATATAGCCTTAGAAAGTGTTGTTTTCTTATATGTTCTGGTAAAACAGAAATCGGAACCTAGTTCGGCAAAGCTCTTTTCTTTGAAAAATACTTTTAAGGAATGCTTCTTGAAAAGAGCTTGGCTAGACTAGGCCTGGTCTTGATGTTACTAGGATTTTTGGCATTCCAGGATCTTTTAACCATGAAGCAGTGTAAAGGTAAACATTAATGATTCTAAAAGAATCAATATACAGGCTACCCTATTGGTGGTTTTTCAGACCTAATGACTTCCACTGATAGCCTACCTTATGTAGGCTAAGGTATGACACCTAGTAGGCTGTATGATTTTCTTGAATATTTTGATATAAATCTACCTCATAGTTACTATATAATAGTAGCATATACCTTTTATGCTTTTTTTATATTAGAAATACAAATTACTTGGGTGAGCACTGTTTGACTAGGCCTATTAAAGTCATTGTTTCTTTATACTCTAAGCAACAAATATTGTCAATTACTATTATATAGAAAGCACTATAAAATCAAAACAATAGGCAATATTGTGTTTCATTTAAACATGTAGAATGATATGAAGTCTTCTCTATGACTTTTTACATTATTATAGAGAAACATGAATAAAGTTATACAGAATGCTTTTTAGTATTTTTTCTTAATATATAATCCACTAAAATATCATAAAAAAAGAAATTACATTACCCCACTGATGCATAGAGAAAACAACAAAGTCATACAGATGGCTTTTCATAGTTCCAATTGCAGTTCAGGCAACTTGGTTGTCACATATCAATCCTAAAACTTAGTCAACCTACCTGAGAATTTATGTGGCCAGGAAAATTAGGCTTAGGATGCTTCTTCATCAGCAAGTTCCATAGACATTGTCTGTTGTGAGTCAGCCCAAAAATCTTAGTCATCTCTATTGTAATTCAAGTAGACTTTCCAAGTAGGCCTGTCCACCTAGAGTCTAAGGCATTTTGACCAATTTTTAGGATTAACATGACCACTAAGTCACCTGGACTTGCAGTCCTCAGTCAGAAAACCCAATCTATAAGCCAAGGCAGTTACACTAAAACAGAATTAATTGAAAATTGGTTGACTGAAAAGTTGCCTGGCCTTGTGTGCAAACAGGTGGCATAGGGTGTGCCTAAAGTCTTAGACAGGCAACCCAGTTTATAAGCTCAGACAGTTACACTAACACAAAATTGATTCAAAATTGGTTGAACCAACATGCTGCCTGCATTTGCAGGTGAACAAGTGACATAAGGTCTGCCTGTCTATAGTCTCAGGCAAGGGCAGCTGAGTTTTAGGACTGACATATGAACATCAAATTGCCTGGATTCAGATGCAGACCAATAGCAATAATAAATTATCGATTGAATTTTCAGAACATATATCCTATAGGCCTTCAAAAAACTATAGGTATTTACTAGTGAAAAGGATGTTACACTGTTATACTAAAGCAATGCAGGAAAAGAAGGTATTGTTCTAATATCTGGGGAACATTCGAGAAGTTAAGTTTGGTTAATGCTAGTGAAATAAAACGAAATAGGATAAAAATATAATAGTTTAGACACAAATTTTGGCTGTATATTTGCCCATTAGGAGGGTGGGGGTAAAGCATAGCATATAATAAATACATAACTTAAACTAACCTAGGTATCTTTTTTCCTCCTAAACCCCATAAAACTAAAGCTTGAATATAGTTCCTGGAGTGAGAAACCCCTTGTTTATAGAGAATAAGATAGGAAATTACTGGGTAATGTTATCTGATCTTGGCTTTTCTCAAGCTGCATTCGTGCATGTTGCCCATATATTAGAACAGTACCAAAAAAAATTTAGTGGAACAAAACAGGAATTATATTAAGAACAAAATTAGAGAGTCATGACCTCTGAATGACAAATGTTAATTATATAAATCAAAGCTATTAGATCATTATCGGTCATTTTTAATATGTAATATATATTATTGTATTATGAATCATATGCAATATATTATTGTATTGTTTGTACTTGCCATTGTACGCTGTTTAGTTTCATTCATCATTAGGCCACATAATTTTGGGGTGCCAATTATGTGAGGGGGGAGCAGTTGCCTCAGTTAGACTTTGAAAAATACCTTCTTATTTCTATTTTGCTACTTTTTATTTTATCATGGCTAACTGGTTATTTTTGCCCCATTTACATTTTGAGGATTGGAATCACTGACATAATTACCAGATACAAATCATCAGCACAACTGGGTTATATTTTGTTTAGTGATGAGCCTGAATAGAAGACTCTTAATTAGTTACTTCATAATAAATAAATTATTATGGTTATTAGACTTTGAAGTTGATACCACGAGCCTATGCTTTACTCCCCCCTAATATGGAAATATATAGCCTAAGTCAGCTTCAATCATTAGTCAGCTACATATGACCTATTTTTCTCCTTAGCCAGTTATCTAAAGAAGCAATTTTTTGAGCATAGGGCTACTAGGTTTCTATGGGCTGTTCTGAGCCTTCTAGCCCCTTCATGGCTCAAAATTAATAGTCCCTGTATAGTGATTATTTAATTATAAAAGAGCATGAAAAATACTCATTATTTTGAATTGTGCTGAAATACTAAATTTTGTTGAAAACTGCAGTCTAGGCTATATACCAAAAATATGGTGTTGCTTTATAATTCAGGGTATATTTTCCACCATTATGGAGGGAGGGAGGGGGGGGGGAGTCTTTACAAAGTTAGCTATATATGGATTTGCAATGGAGTTCTGACTCTAAGTGTGTCTTATTTTTTAGGCCAGACCATCTTAATATTAAATTATGCTAATCAGAAAACTTTGAATATAGCTTTGAACTTGGAAGCTTAATTTTTTTTATAATGCCCTTTGCCTGTCACATTTAAAACAGTTGAAATGGGTGACTTTGATATTGATTGTTTTTTTTTTTTTTTTGCTCTTTTTGATTCTTAAAAATATATATTTTATTAAAAAAAGGTAATATAAAGGTACTATCACTTAAATATAATAGCTCCCTATGCCCCCCCCCCCTCTTCTATACTATCTTGATAGGATACCGTCTGTGCGTTAAATAACAAAAATATTTAACTTATTGGCACCCCTTCTTTAAAAAAAATTGAGCTATTATGATTTAAATATTATAGTTCACAACTCCCCCCCCCCCCTCTCTGGATACCACCTTGATAAAATACCATCTCTGCTTTAAATTAGAAAAAAAAATTTGGGGATCCCTGCTTTCAATAAAAAAAATTTGGGGATCCCTGCTTTCAATAAAAAAATTTTTAGATATCATTTAAATGTAATACTTCCCTCCCCCCCCCCCTCTGTATACCACATTCATAGGATTCTGTCTCAGCTTTCATTAAAAAAATAAGTTACTTAATAATTAACGAGGTCACTATATGTTACAAACAACCACTCTAAGGACCATTAAAAAACTCTGTGTTCATTGAAAAAATTAAGTGTATGCTTATGTTGATAAAAAGACAACAAAAAAAATATAAAAATAAAAAATATATAACCCAAAACAAATTCCAACTGATTCATATATGTGACTTGGCATTCAATAAGATCCAAAGAATACAATTAAAAGGGAGTACACACAAAAGCCAAATTAGGCCAGTAGCCTATGAGAAATCGCAAAATATCCAAGACAATGAACAAGTCCTAATGGGGGCCCTTGGGTCTATCAAAATATTTCAATGGTTTCCCAGGGAATTTGATATCATTTTCTTCTGTCTCCATTTTAAATGAAAAAAATAATTAACCTTTTGGCATCCCCGCTTTCAATAAAAAAATGAGGTATTATCATTTAAAAATGATAGCCCCCTATCCTCCATACTATAGGCAATAATTTACAATTTATTTTTTAATCATATTTTTTAGGTAAATTCCAGTTCAATATTTAATTCCCAAACCTTGTACATAGCTTAGTATATAGCTAAATTTGTCACAATAGAAGGTTTTTTTTGGGATTCAACTTGAAAATAAAATTCTTGACAACAAACGATGTAAGAAATAGCGATTGGGAAACTGCATTCGAAATGATTTGAACTCATTTCATAAAGACGATCCTGTTTTTTGTCAACATATGAAGAACTGTGTATATTGCAATATTTGCAATTGCATCTGTCTCTTTTTTATGCAAAGTAACAAAAGAGACGAAAATTAATGAACAAGAGAGTAGTGAAGAATTATGGTATGCCAAGTAATATTTGGCAGGGAAAGTAATTGGTGATAAATCGCTAGGGGTGGCACCGTGATTGCGTGATTTTCGGGGAACCAAATTTATTTTCGGGGTGACGCATAGATTTTTGGGGAAATACCCGAAAATTCGGGGATAGTACAAGCCCTGCTTGATTTCTAATCAGAAAAATCGAAATACTAAACCACACAAGAAGGAAAAGCTCCAAATTTGCGGTTGACGCAATCAAGAAGTGCCGCACAATTAATTTGAAATCGACCGATCGCCTCCGCCTCAGTCGGCGGCGGCGTGCTTGTGGCGCGCCGGTGGAATTACGACACTTCGGTGGTGCCAAACCTCTCGTTGGTGGTATTTGGTCGATTCGCCGGTGCGGCGTCGGGGTCTAGCTGGAACAAGTATCCTGAAATGGTATCTTCCATACCATCTAGCGCTTGGTCATCATCAAAATATTTTCTGACACATCAGAATAGTCACTTTCTGAACTTGAGGTCATAATTTTTCATAAAATGTGTTTTCACTAATATATATATATAGCAATCAACAGATTTTGTAAATTTGAATTTTCACAAATGAAAAACAGTGTCGGATTCTTAGGAAATAGTTTTCGCTAATATTATTCAGCTCCGAAGTTTATCCTTGTTTTATTATTGACAACACTGTTTTGCGAATTTATTCAAACTAAAAATGCTAATAGCAGCTAAACAAAAACTCGTAGGAAACCCGGATTTTCAGGTATGAATAGACCTAAAATAGATTAAGAGTGCTAAATGTGTTTTCATTTTGGTGTCCTTGGTACTTTAAGAGTTTTACAGTGAGAGGAGGCGATACACAAACTCTTGTTTGTATTTCTTTTTGTTCGTTTCAAGCTTGATTTGCATATTCAATTTTAAGTTCAACTCGTTTTAAGATTTATCTATTTATATTAGTATCTATTGTATGTTTTTTTGCATTGATTGTGTATTTAATTTCTTTCGTTTTGTATTTGATTTATAGTTCAACAGTAAAATATTTTGTTTCGTTTTAAGCTTGATTTGCACATGAAATTTCAGCATTACTCGCTCTAAGATTTGTTTATGCATTTATATTACTTCCTGTACGTTTTTTTGGCTATGAAAACCTTTCATTCTCGACTCCTTGTGAAAACAAACTTTTTGTTACATTGGTCTTCTATTAAGGCATTCGTACTTGAACCATTGGTGGAAAAAAGTAAAACTCTAGCGCAAAGAGGGGGGGGGGGTAGCTCTCCTCATATATAGGACAATTTCTGTTCGTTTTAAGTTTTAATCTCGTCTTTACTTTCGTTTGAAAAAAATATTTTATGTTTGGACTCTATTCGTTTTCAATGTCATTTTCAATGTAATATGAACATGGGAGGAGCACCCTCACAAAATGCCCCTGGCTTTTTGCTGTATAATAATGCTTCGGATATAAAATTGCACCTGAAAAGATGACGCCTCAGATTTTTATAAGAGGGGCCTGAAAGGCCAATTTAATATTCCAGGAAGTAATGTTTCTATTTTTAGGATTATAATATTAAAATTAGCTAAAAATGTATTGCTCCTGGGAATCGCCCCCCCCCCTCCAGCGTTTTTGTAAGTAATCATATGATATGGCATCAAAGGCAGCACTGATTAATTTAAGAACCATACGCCTTGTAAATTCCATTTATTTATTTTTTCCGGCCACTTCGTTAGAACGGGTGATCGTCGGGGAAGCAACATCCTATTAATTTTCTAATTGACATAGATTTTTTATCAAATAATTGTAGCATTTGTGATGTTTTTTTTAACTTTTTCTATGTTAGAGCTAAAATGTTGGACTGTAATTACAGTTTTGTGCAAAATCTTAATATTCAATCAAAATTTGGCTGAATAAGTTCGTTCAGCCGTAGACTTGTGCGACAATTCCGACTATAAAATATTAGTCAATAGAGAGAAGGACTTTTATTCACACGAATTGAAAATCTGTTTAATTTTTTATCTTCTATATGGCGGAAGCCATCCAGCAGACACCTGTGAATATATATGTAGCTTAATCTATATTTTTATTAAAAGAGTATTTTCATATTATTTTGTTGTAACCTGTTTGTTTATTTATATAACTGCATGCCAAAGTCATTTATAAAAAAAGGGGGTCAATTTTTTGGTGAATTGACGTCTCCTTGATGAAAGCACTCTCAGATATAAGCGTCAAACCAATCGAACAAAGCATTTTCTGATACTGTTTTTTTGGGACTCATAGACCCGTCTATATTTTTGTGCATGAGGATTCCTTTGGTCGAGAAACTTATGGATCTAAGTTTTAAGCCGTCACGAGAAAAGAGTTTTTTTTACCTTGTTTCTGGAAAACCAATTTTTTTTTTCTTTGCTTTTTCTTGTGCTAGTTGATTTCTTGAGCTTGTTTTCTACTCCCTTAACACCATTCCCCTTCTCCGCCAATATGTGAGGTTCTCTTGGCCCATGAAAGAATTCCTCAGATTCCCAAACTACTTATTGTGACAACAGGCAATTTACATAGTTTAAGGTCGTTTCATCTTGAGCTGCATGGGCCTGGTCATACCCAGAAGCATGTTTAATGAGCTTTTTGACTTTTCTCTTCAAAACGGTGACTTAGCATTTTAATCCAATGCCTTGAAAGGCTACAGAGGTGTTTAGAGACCAAAAAAGGAATGGAAGGGTTGCTGGTTGCCCGTCAATCACTGTCAAACTTTGAAAAAGCCGCTAAAACTTTCAATTTTCAATCGTATAATTTCTTCTCCAAGTTTCTGCAGCCACCCTTTCCATAAAAAGTGGCCAGGAAAAAAAAAATACAATTCATGGAAGACAGAACGCTGCTCAGCTTCGATGGTAGCGCACAGATTCTGATTTTAAAGCTTTTAGTTTGAATAGTAAAGCTATTATTTCAGACGAATGGTAAGTACTTACTTCTAGAACTTCCTCATCAAGATTGATTCCTCCAAAGATACTGAAGTCTCTATGTTTGCATCTGCTTGATTCTTCTACAGTATGCATGAGCAGCTTTTTTGGAACTTGTGTCAAAACTAAGCTGTGTCTTCCTTCAGTAGATTTAGTTGCCATAAGAACAATTCTTTTACTTAAAGGTGTTACTATATAGGGTACTGATAGTAAATCGTACATCAGCAGATGGCCATACCTAATTTAAATTAAATAAAAGTAATTAGCGGTAGACACAGGCTACACATATAATCACGGAAAGAAAAAATGGTAAGGGGCCTGAAGGCTATAAAATGGTTACGTTATAATAATGTTCTATATCAACTTTTCAGAATCTTCTTTTCGTCTGTAATAATTTTCAAATATGCAACAGCCAATCTAATTTCTGAGATTTCATGATTATCTCTAGTACATGAAGCTTCAAGCATGAACAGTTCAGCAGTTTATTCAAGGTACCCTCAACCAGAGGAAGCAACAAAGCATTATCACACATGAGAAAACAGATACAAACAAACGTGCGCTTACATATACGAGTGATCTAATTTAACTTTATTTGGGACAACTCATATACTGATGTATTCGACTATTACAAAGGGCACTAGCCCTCGGAATTTGCAGGGCTAGTGCCCTCCAAATTTGTGTTTGGGGAAATGATGGGTGTGGGGGGGGGGGAAGGGGGCTAGTTACACTCCAATCACTTTCGACTATTAAAAAGGGCAATAGCCCTTTAATTTCCAATCGAATGAGCCTGTTTTGAAGTTTCTACGACAATGCCTTCTATAAAAACCTTATATGCCCCCAGGGCATAACTTAAAACCCTTGCTCTGAAGGCTGTGGGGGGTGTCCACCTCAAAAATATATTTTCCATCTGGAAATCAGCTACGCTGAACAAAATGGCTATCTCAAAAATTTGATTGGATGTGTTTGGGAAAACGATGGGCGTGGGGGGGGGGAGGGGGCTAGTTACACTTCAATCACTTTCGACTATTAAAAAGGGCACTAGCTCTCTAATTTCCAATTTAATGAGCCTGTTTTGAAGTTTCTACGACAACGCCTTCTATAAAAACCTTATATGAGCCCACGGCATAACTTAAAACCCTTGCCCTGAGGGTTGTGGGGGGGGGTATCCTCCTCAAAAATATATTTTCTATCTGGAAATCAACTACGCTGAACAAAATGGCTACCTCAAAATTTTGATTGGATGTTTTTGGGGAAATGATTGGCGTGGGGGGGGGGGGGGAGGGGGGCTAGTTACACTCCAATCATTGTCGACTATTAAAAAGGGCACTAGCTCTTTAATTTCGAATCGATTGAGCCTGTTTTTAGGTTTCTACGAAAACGCCTTCAATTAAAACCTTAAATGTCCCCAGGGAATAGCTTAAAACCCTTGCCCTGAGGTTTGTGGGGGGGTGTCCTCCTCAAGAATATATTTTCTATCTGGAAATCGACTATGCTGAACAAAATGGCTATCTAATGGCTATCAAAATAGTTGCCCTCCAATCATTTTCGACTATTAAAAAAGACACTAGAACTCTCGATTTCCAATCAAATGAGCCCCCTTTGAAGTTTATACGACGACCCCGTCCATAGGAAGTGCCTCTGGGGAAAAAAAAAATTATAATAAAACATTGGAGCCGTATGGCATTTACTATAGGCAACGCTACAGCGTTGCCTCTGATTTATTTATTATTATTTTTTTCCCAGAGGCACTGTATATGGAAGGGGTCGTCGTAGAAGCTTCAAAAGGGGCTCATTCGATTGGAAATCAAGAGTTCTAGTGCCCTTTTTAATAATCGAAAATGATTGGAGGGCAACTAGCCCCCCCACGCCCATCATTTCCCCAAACACATCCAATCAAAATTTTGAGATAGCCATTTTGTTCAACGTAGTTGATTTCGAGATAGAAAATATATTTTTGAGGAGGATATCCCCCCACAACCCTCAGGGCAAGTGTTTTAAGTTATGCCCTGGGGACATATAAGGTTTTTATAGAAGGCGTCGTCGTAGAAACTTCAAAACAGGCTCATTCAATTGGAAATTAAAGGGCTAGTGCCCTTTTTAATAGTCGAAAGTGATTGGAGTGTAACTAGCCCCCCTCCCCCCCCCCACGCCCATCATTTCCCCAAACACATCCAATCAAAATTTTCAGATAGCCATTTTGTTCAGCGTAGTTGATTTCCAAATAGAAACTATATTTTTGAGGAGGATACTCCCCCCCACAACCCTCAGGGCAAGGGTTTTAAGTTATGCCCTGGGCGCATATAAGGTTTTTATAGAAGGCGTTGTCGTAGAAACTTCAAAACAGGCTCATTCAATTGGAAATTAAAGAGCTAGTGCCCTTTTTAATAGTCGAAAGTGATTGTAACTAGCCCCCCTCCTCCCCCACGCCCATCATTTCCCCAAACACATCCAATCAAAATTTTCAGATAGCCATTTTGTTCAGCGTAGTTGATTTCCAGATAGAAAATATATTTTTGAGGAGGACAATCTCCCACAGCCATCAGGGCAAGGGGTTTTAAGTTATGCCCTGGGGGCATATAAGATTTTTATAGAAGGCTTTGTCGTAGAAACTTCAAAACAGGCTCATTGGATTGGAAATTAAAGGGCTATTGCCCTTTATAATAGTCGAAAGTGATTGGAGTGTAACTAGCCCCCCTCCCCCCCCCCGCCCATCATTTCCCCAAACACATCCAATCAAAATTTTCATATAGACATTTTGTTCAGCATAGTTGATTTCCAGATAGAAAATATATTTTTGAGGTGGACACTCCCCCACAACCCTCAGGGCAAGGGTTTTAAGTTATGCCCTGGGGGCATATAAAGTTTTTATAGAAGGCGTTGTCGTAGAAACTTCAAAACAGGCTCATTCGATTAAAAATTAAAAGGCTATTGCCCTTTTTAATAGTCCAAAATGATTGGAGGGCAACTATCCTCCCCCCACGCCCATTATTTCCCCAAACACATCCAATCAAAATTCTGAGATAGCCATTTTGTTCAGCGTATTTGATTTCAAGGTAGAAAAAATGTTTTTGAGGAGGACACTCCCCCACAAACTTCAGGGCAAGGGTTTTAAGATATGACCTGGGGGCATATAAGGTTTTTATAGAAGGCTATATCGTAGAAACTTCAAAAAAGGTTCATTTGATTGGAAATTCAAAGGGATAGTGCCCTTTTTAATAGTCAAAAGTGATTGGAGGGAAACTAGACCCCCCCTCCCTACGCCCATCATTCCCCTAATCACATCCAATCAAAATTTTGAGATAGCCATTTTTGTTCAGCGTAGTTGATTTCCAGATTGAAAATATATTTTTGAGGAGGACACTCAAAAGTGATTGGAGTGTAACTAGCCCCCTCCCCCCCCCCCCAAGCCCATCATTTCCCCAACCACATCCAATCAAAATTTTCAGATAGCCATTTTGTTCAGCGTAGTTGATTTCCAGATAGAAAAAATATTTTTGAGGAGGACACTCCCCCACAACCCTCAGGGCAAGCCTTTTAAGTTATGCCCTGGGGGCATATATGGTGTTATAGAAGGCGTTGTCGTAGAAACTTCAAAACAGGCTCATTCGATTGGAAATTAAAGGGCTAGTGCCCTTTTTAATAGTCGAAAGTAATTGGAGGGCAACTAGCCCCCCCCCCTCCCTACGCCCATCATTCCCCCAAACACATCCAATCAAAATTTTCAGATAGCCATTTTGTTCAGAGTAGTTGATTTCCAGATAGAAAATATGTTTTTGAGGAGGACACTCCCCCAGAACCTTCAGGGCAAGGCTTTTAAGATATGCCCTGGGGGCATATAAGGTTTTTATAGAAGGTGTTGTCATAGAAACTTCAAAAAACGTTCATTTGATTTGAAATTCAAAGGGCTAGTGCCCATTTTAAAAGTCGAAAGTGATTAGAGGGCAACTAGCCTCCCCCACGCCTATCATTCCCCCAAACACATCCAACCAAAATTTTGAGATTTTGTTCAGCGTAGTTAATTTCCAGATAAAAAATTATTTTTGAGGAGGACACTCCCCCACAACCCTCAGGGAAAGGGTTTTAAGTTATGCCCAGGGGGCAAATAAGGTTTTTATAGAAGGCTTTGTCGTAGAAACTTCAAAACAGGCTCATTCGATTGGAAATTCAAAGGGCTAGTGCCCTTTTTGTTAGCGGAAAGTGATTGGAGGGAAACTAGCCCCCCCCCCCCCCCCTACGCCCATCGTTTCCTCAAACACATCAAATCAAACTTTTGAGATAGCCATCTTGTTCAGTGTAGCTGATTTCCATATCGAAAATATGTTTTTGAGGAGGACACTTCCCCAGAACCTTCAGGGCAAGGGTTTTAAGATATGCCCTGGGGGCATATAAGGTTTTTATAGAAGGCGTTGTCGTAGAAACTTCAAAAAAGGTTCATTCGATTGGAAATTCAAAGGTATTGTGCCCTTTTTAATAGTCAAAAGTGATTGGCGGGGCACTAGCCCCCCCCCTCCCTACGCTCATCATTTCCCCAAACACATCCAATCAAACTTTTGCGATAGCCATTTTGTTCAGTGTAGCTGATTTCCAGATAGAAAATATGTTTTTGAGGAGGACAGTAGAGATGCCCCTATTGATCCCACGGGGGCTCCTTATATGGGCATAGAATACTGACGGGGGCTCCAAATAAGGGCATAGAGTCATTAGGGAGAACACGTGGTTAATGGGGTCAATGACCTATTTTTCCAAGGTCAATTTCTTTGATGTTTCTATGTGTAATAACTCCGGAACGAAGGTTGCACATGCGCATTGAATTCTAATGGGAGCAATGTTATTGATCTAGCACTCGAGGGGGAAGTGAATTTCCGAGAACTTGATTGCGTAATCGATCGTGAATGTCATGGTGTCCCGATATAGTATTTGTTGTTGTTGCTCTCGAGCCAAATGTTATGAGTTCCTCGGAAACAGTTAGATCACGTGTTTCCTTCTCAGCCAATCAGAGGGCTTTGTTTACATAGTAGCGGTCGAGGGAATACATAGAAAGGATTTTTGCTATAGTTTTATTAGTCTGTAGAATAGAATTCAAGGAGTGAGAAGAAGAACAGTTTGACTTTACTCATTTGGATATACATTTGTGATGGCGATGAGTGGAATGTTTACCCTATTAGAAGTTGATAGTGGAGTTGATGATAATGGTACAAGAGCACCAAACATTGCGGTGGAAATTACGAAAGGATCACGTCTTTGTCTGGAATGGGATGCAGTATATTCAAGATATGTGATATCCTTGAGCAAATTTAAAATGGAGGATCAATTATGTTTCGCCGCTAAAGTTGATATAGCACTTGTGAATAGACTTCAATGTGCTTTAAGTACATTAGGGAAACATATCGAAGACAATAAACAGTATCGTTGATTGCACATGGTCTATATTATTATTGCTGGTGTAATTATTAGATAAAATGCGCTCAAAATCGAAAATGGTTCCTATTTTGTCATGTTATGGGGCTGTCGAATCAGGCTCAATCTAGATTCAGCAGTCAGAGTGGCAGCATTGAAAAATGAATAAATTTGAGAAAGAGAAACTTAGATAGAATTTATTGTTTAAATAAAAAAATTTGATATTGGATGATGATTTTCTCGAGTTATCTCTTCAACCCAGGATATTCTCTTGTCAGGGAACACTTGACAATATAATGAGGAGTGATTCTCCCCCATTGGACTATTGTATGAAACTTTTAAAATGTGACTCAAATGCTTATAGTCAATTCATTGATATATTAATTGGAACAAAGCAGAATCATATTGTGGATATACTTTTGAAAATATTGCCAATGGATTCAATGTAGATGGCTCCCCCCATCATTCGAAAGAGGCAACGGCACAGAGTTACTCCTCTCTCCCCCATTTCCCTCACATTGAATTTATCGAGCGGGGACGATCAGTTTCGTTTTAGCTGTGAGTGAGTTGACATCGGAAACCGAAAAATGTTCTATATATGTCCATTGTGCTTGTACACTCTTGGCAGTTGGACTTGTACAATTATTGATGGCTATAGTGAAAAGTGTAAATTATGTAATCCTTGTAAATTAAATAGAGGCTATGCAGTACAAATTAAAGGATGTAAGTCATGTCTTCAGGAGGTGTGTGACTCTCATCCTAGAGGACAACTCTGCCCGAATTGCCACTTTGATAAATGTGATCAGTGGGAGAATACTTACCCCGCTATGATTAGAAAGAATCCCAAACGTGAGTTTAGTTTATTGCTACGAGATTGGTATCGTCGTGGATTTAAATTATTTTGGTAAGAGGAATCTGGTCTACGATTCAACTGTTGGGGTAACAAGACAATTTGGTTTCTACGTCATCGTTGTGATGACACCACCTACTATGACTATAAACCAAGTGATTTTTATTTGGCAGTTACCGAATTTGACTCACCATTTGAAAACATTGTATGTGATATTGCTTCAAATAGACAGATTGAAACTCGTAAATTTCATAATATGAATGCAAATAGTATTTTTGACTACACAAGGAGATATGACAAGAGTGAAGTTACATTGTACTGTAGAAAATTTGACGCTGACATTGCAGTCAATCAGGATCAATATACAGTGAATCCAAATGATTTACCAGCATTAGTGGTTCACGACAGTTGCCTATACATCGAAGAAGAAATCTAAAGTGAAGATTTAAAGACAATGTTGTATATATATCTGCATTTTATTAATAAACAAATTCACAAACATTTTTCAAATACTTTACTCTTAGGGCACTGAAATCAATACTATATAGGTCTGAGAGGATATTTTCCACTAGAAAGTCATTCAGACGTGGATTGTCAACATAAATGTGGAGAAACTGCTTTTAAGTATAGCCGTGACATCAGAACACAAAATATAGTAGTCCGTGGCAGCCACAGCTTTTAGTCGTTAGATCCTGACCTCTCTTCACATTTTGAATAATAGTTTTCCCAGTGCTTTCAATAAAATTGCTGATTTTTGGGGTGTAGATTTTATATGGTAGACCAAGAGGATCAAAAAATCAATCTCCTCCATTGTTTGAAACATGCACAACCAATGACATGTCAACAAAGTCACTGGACTGCTATTAACAAGAATCAAGGCATTGTTGACACATTGGATTTTTCCATTATAGTCCGAGGGCAGACAATAGGATTTGTACTGAGAAATGTATGGGTCCATATTAAGTACATTGATTATTTGACTGGTGTTCATGGCACCAATTCTAGTAGAACACTGCCTTTGGGAGTGATTTCCCAATAGGTTTCATATTGATTTAGTGAGAGTAGTGCAATACTCTCAGCCAATGGGTCGGTAAATGTACACTCTAAACGCACACTCCCTGTACATACGATACTCATATCCTGTGTACCCGACAAATCCAGTACAATGATACCATGTGTTTTAGCAAACATATCTTCGGTTATACCATTTTCAAATAGTTGAGAGTCATGATCTAAGGTGTACATTGTCAAGTCGTACATAGCTATAGTGTATCTATCAAAGGATATAGTGTAGAGTGAAATACGATTTAATTAGCACACAATAAATGAAAGCCCAAGCATCTTGAAAAACTGTTGGCTTTTTATCCACGATCCACCTTCGCCAGAGCT